>NW_015150734.1:247290-272650 GCF_000732505.1 Cyprinodon variegatus
AGAACGATGAAATTTCACGAGATTTTGAAAGTAAAATAGATCGATACCGCGTTTTTAAAAATCAATTTGATATCAGCATATGAAAATATATTTAAGTGTCAGAAATGGATAACAAAACTGCTATTTTCAATGAATACTTATTTTTGTCCAGCTTTAACATCGGTATCGATATCGGTTATCGGCTACATGATATCAGATGTCTTAATTTAATCAAATCTTTGAATTGGTTTCATGTGCGCCTGTGTGTTTGGTTTTCAGGGTGTCTGAAAAAAAAGAAAAAGAGACATAAGAGACTTAATAATAATAATAATAATAATAATACATTTTATTTAACAGCGCCTTTCTTGACACTCAAGTTCACTTTACAAATAATACAAAAAAAAATCAATAAAAAGAGATGAAAATACAAAATACAGATACAGGAACATAAAAACAAAAAACAATCATGGATAGGGAAAAGAGCAGTATATTCACAGATAAGCGAGCTGGAACAGATGGGTTTTGAGTCTGGCTTTAAATAAGGGGAGAGAGTCAATACTGCGGAGGTCGGGAGGAAGTGAGTTCCAGAGTCTGTAATAGTCAAAGTGTGAGTTATGTTCAAAAAACTGTGTAACACCCTCCTTAAATAAACTAACTGGCTCCATAAAGCAGCATATCCACCTCATAAAGTATATTTGTTTTATTAAAAGTGCTAATAAAACAAATGTGTTATTGGCACATATTATTGATATCATCAGTCTATGAATGTGATTTTATATATCCAAGCTCATAATAAGTGTAAAAGTACGTGTTTTTATCTATATGGATTGATGCACCACAAATTGTCCAGGTTTTCATGTCATGCATTCATGTATTTTGTCAGGAGAGGGATAGCAGAGGTCCAAGAGAAAGTGGAGGAAACGTACAGAGAAGATCCACTAGAAAACACACTGAACTTGTATATAATAGTTAAAATTTAAAAATATATATTCTGAAATCAAATTTTGTCCATGATGTCAGTCGTGTGGTTTCCTCCCAGGATGCGGAGTCTGAGAGTTTGCTGTCTGGGGTGGCAGTCGGCACCATGCTTCTCTTAAATCCTGCACTTGCAGCTGTAACCGAGGAGAGTCGCCACATTCAGATGGTAGAGACGGAGGTGCAGACGGTGAAGAGGGAAATAGAAGGTATGACCTGGGGCCTCCTCTTAAGAAGGAGATAGCAGAGGGGAGACCTGAAACCAAAAATATTTAAATGTATAATGATCTTGGAATAAGCTGGGAACAAATTGCTCGGTCTCTGCTCTCAGAGTTCGTCTTTGAAGAGGATCTGGTCCAGGCTTATGAAGAACCCGTCCTCAAACCCTCCGTCTCCGTCCCACAGCAGAGCTCCACCGCTTCCCCACAGCACTCCAAGCCCAGCAGCTCTGTGCCGTTCTCCAGCTTTAAAGAAGTTCTGCCTGAATCCATCTGTGTTACTATCCCCCCTCCCCCTTCCCCCTCTCCTTCAGAAGAATGGCCCACCCCTCTAGCACCTCTACCTAGAGAGGTTGCCTTAGCACATCCACCAGAACCACCCTCCCCACACGCACCCCTAATCACCGAGCCTGCCGGAACACCTCCATCAGACCCAAAGCCTGACATCGACTCGGCCAGCTTCTGGAGAAACTGCAACGCGGCCGGGTTTACGGAGGCCATCTTCACCGACTTTATTACGGAAATAAACAACATGTTCAGCAGGATCCAGGATGAGCGGGCCAGCCAGGAAGGTGAGGAAGATGACGCTCAGGGTGTTTTCATTTGATTAAAAAGATTAATAAATCCTTTTGTTTAGTTTTTTTCTTACATTTAGTCAATAATTTCTATCAAATAGATGAAGTTTGACATTTACTAATATAAGGTGTTCGGATTTTCTGTCAACATTTACGGCGTCTTTTTTCGCTGGTTTATGAATAAAATGATATACAGATGAAAAACACTTAAAAATCAGTCAAACAAGACAACATGGGCATTGTTTATTTATTTTTATGCCGGAATTAGCTGCAGAAGCAAAGCCACTTACTTGATCAATATTTAAAAAGTATAAATCATCAGAAAAACAAAAAAAACATTGAATGAGGGCTACTGTTTATTTTGTAACTATAAAAAATAAACACAATTGTAAAAGAAATAGTAAAAGCTTTCTCTATGAGAGCTGGTACATTTTGGCCGACATTAGTGGTTTTTTCATGTGTGGGTATCACCTAATCCTGCGTTCACACCGCGACAGAAGCAGCGAGTTTACATGCAAAGTCAATGGTTGACGCACATCAAGGCGCAGCAAAAGGTCCCGCAGCGCGTTTTGAGCGGCAGGTGCAGCGCGTCTGAGCAGCTGAAGCAGCGAGTTGGGCGCGTTTAAGCATCTGACACGTGTGATGCGCCGCAAACGCGCTGCTGCTTGAGATGGAAAAATTGAACTTTTGCTGCTCGCCGCGTCAACCAATCAGAGGAGCTAATCTGGGAGCTGGCAGAGAGAGAGACACAGCACTGATGATCAGAGCGCTATGATCACTCCTCTTAAACAGTTAATTGACGCATAAATTAACTTAAAATGCAGAAATCTGCCAGCAGAATATGTTCGCTTTTATTATTCTGGCTGCTGATGAAGGGATTCCTTCTGTCGGCGCACTACTGGTATGTGGGGGTCTGAGCGGCTCCGACAGAAAAAATATTGGAAGGCAGCATGATAATCTGAATGAACTGACTGCACTGATTACGTTTTCAGGTGCATTTTCTCACTTAAAAACATATTAAAACTACTTTATTCCCACTGATCACAGCAAATATAGCTGCAAGGCAGAGAAAGGATAGTGAAGCTCCGCCCANAAAACATATTAAAACTACTTTATTCCCACTGATCACAGCAAATATAGCTGCAAGGCAGAGAAAGGATAGTGAAGCTCCGCCCAGCGCGCGTCAGACCCACTTTTGCAGAACTAACTGGTACAAGCAGCAAAAATGAAGCAGCAGACGCGATTTTGCTGCGGCCGGTGTGAACGTAGCATAAGACCACCTATAGTGCTCCCCCTCTCTGCTAACCATTGTTAATATTTAATTTGGTCATAAATGTTTCTGTTATTTGTTTGAAAAGAATCTCTGCCAACATTTATCGGAAATGTTGCCAAATTAACAGAGAAATGGTTCATGAGATACAAAAGCAACCATGATCAACTCACTATCTAGACCTAAATTCTCCATCAAAGCTGTGTGGTGAGCTTCAGAGAGCCTTGGAGTGTCTGGGTGTGCATAACTATGGATGGGTGGGTTATTTTTCATAAATAAAACAGCTGGACTTTGCTTTCTCCACAGATTATGACCGGGCACTTTCGATGATAATGGACTCAGGAAGACTTGCAGACCTTGTTACCAAGCAGGAGGAAGGTATGTTAACTCCCCGACTGCCTTTGAATGTTCAGAAAACTAATCCAGGAGCTACTTTTGAAGCTATAGCTCCAGTAAAACCAGCTTTAATATATACAAAAGAGTCATTATGTTTAAAAAAAAAAAAGTCTGGTTTCCTACCAAGCATCAAAGGAAAATCCCTTAACAGAAAGCTACAACATGCAATAGGCTAAATCTGCTAAAGCAGCAGGTCATTTCCTGACCTAAAGAAACTGAAGAGTGGAAAATAAACCAAATCAATGGCATCAGTCTCTAAAACGATGGTGGAGACATTTCTAAGGCTCCAAGACTAGAGGGTAGCACACATGCAGGGAACATGGAGGCAAGGTCATCATTCATGATTTAAAGCCTTAATTACTGCTGACCTAAAACAATGCCCGTACCATGGACTGGGAACGCTATACTGCTTCTTTTAAATGCCTAAAATTAATTGTTGGGAGGGACCAGGTCAATGTCTGAAAAAGCTTGTGATTAATGCATAAATAAAGTTACCAACATAATATACAATCATGCAGGTTTTAACAAAATTGCTTTTTATTGCTTTTTGTATGCAGTCCTCGGTTTGCAGTGTTTTGTGGAGTTAAATACAAAATCATCAAAACCAGAATGATAAGAGTTTGCCCCTAAAAAGTTCTTACAGGTTGGATCTAACAATCTCTTTAATTAAGCTTCTTGGAGAAAAAAGCTTCATCATGCAACGTCTCACCATTTAAACTTGGCCTGCAGGCCTTCATCTCATCTACTTTGTTTACAGAGAGCTTAGCTCATTTGAAATTTAAATTATTAACAAGAATGATTTGGGAAAAAAAAAGATTCCAGTGGTTTTCAACTTTTTTTTTTTTTTGCCTTTGGGGCTTTTTATTCTAATTTATATAAATACATTCCATCAAACTACAGCCCTGCTGCAGCCCTTTGCATACCCAAATGGAAAAGCAAATAAATTAGGAACTGTAAGCCCAAATTACATGTGCAATACATTATTTGAAAGCTAACACCCTCTAGTTTCCTAATATATAAATTGGGTGAGTAGAACACAGACCAACCTGCATCAGTTCAAACATGACTCAAAGTTGTTGTTTTTTTATTCTCAGAAATGATAGGTCTTTTTTGAACAGCAGTAATAAAGATGTACTTGAGAAAAGGCAGGTTTTATTGTATTATGTTTGTTCTACATCATGTCAACCGCACATTCAGAAAATTTCAGGGGTTTGGAACTTTTGGTGTCAGCTTGGAGCTGCGCACAATGGCTCCACCTGCTGGTAAACATTTTACCGGTGGAATTTTTATGCATTCTGAATTATTACCCCCACTTTAAGGTCTGCGGTGGGTTTTAAGAGCTTAAGCATAGGGGAAAGAGAATATTCCCTCCTTTTCTGAGAATTATTTGATATTTTTCAGTTTTATTGTTAAATTTGTTAAGCTTGAGGTTTATAGGAACAAGGTAACCTTATCCTGCATATTTGTGCTCACAAGAAATTAAGATTTTGGTCCACTTTTCTCTCAGTAAGACGATAGATGTTTTTTTATTTTTTTTTCCCTCACTTAAAAGGTTTTGAATTTTACCTGATAACTGATTTCAGAACTGGAAAGGAGACGATTGGAGCTGCAGAGGGCGTCAGCGGCTCTGAAGGACGTCGTCTCGGCCCTGCAGAAATGATTCCAGCTGCTGGTCTCCAGCTGTTATCACTGGTCCTGTTTTAATGAAAAATTGGTTGTGTTTTCACTTTGTTGATGTATTTTAATGCTTTTGTATTTTTCTTCAATGTTAAAAGTGGTTCGATGTAGCAGGAATGTTCACGTTAATCATTGTTCAAACATGCACCCACTGTGTTTACAAATGGTTTAATGTCACTGTTTTTAGGAGAGCCAAGTCTGTTTACACTCACACGTTCATGATGATTGTTCGATTATGAATAGTCTGTTTTTTTTATTAAATTCTAAAGTAAAATTGGTGTTTTTTTTTATTGCAACATTTTACAGTTGGGTTTTAAATCTCCAACATGTTCAACACAAACTAGCATTTTAAGAAAAATATTATTTTATTTGCACAAACACTTTTCTGTGAACTCCTTCCTTTAGCTTTTTAAGTTCTAATATATATATTTTCTCATGCGTTACAGCAGCATCGGTCTTTACAAAAAAGTGCACTGTTTTAAAATTGAAAGACCATTTGTACCTTGTTTGATTAAAATGAAAGTAACATTAAAAATGTATGTTTTGTTCAGACGTATATTCGGCTCCTTTGAATCAATTAGAAACGTGCTCTGCTTCCCAAACCTGTAGGTTTTGGTGGACGACCAGATCTCTGTCCACATTCAGGGCATCCGTTTTAAGCATTATTGATTTATAACTTGATGTCAACAAATGCTGAAAACATCATGTTTAAGAGATTTTCCACAAATAACTTGGCTTTTTACTAAGATTCTATAAAAATAAGTTCCATTAAGCCACTTAGCATAGCAAAGGGGAGGTTTTTTACGTTTTGTAGCGGCAACACAACAAAGCTCACTGGAAAGACAAACCTTCATACTTTACCTGTCTGTTGTTCTATAGATGTTGACTTTAATTCCTTCCTGATTCAGAGACTTTAGTAGCTGCTCCATCAATCAGCGAAGAAAAAGAAAACCAAAGCAAAGTGGAACATCTCTTTTGATTAGAACCTTAAGATGAGAGAACTTTGGGTTTTATTTTTTTAATGTTTTTTTCTTTTCAGAGGGAAAAGTCATCTCTTTAAAATGTGCTCACATTCACTGAGAAGGTGTCATTTTTGGTATTTTCTGATTCCAGGAAATAATTAATCCATGAGTTTCTGTTCATAATCTGTGGATATGATGGTTACCAATTCTAACCTGACTCCGCCAAATGGATTTAGCGAGTGAAATTTTGAAAGCTCGCAAGATCAGGATGGTCTCACAAGGCTATACCAATCCCCCTGTTGTAAAAATCATTAACACAGAGCAGTGGCGATAGCTTGGAATATTGCTTAGTCTGTGCTTGGTTGGTTTGTTGTTCTGTTGTTAGGCCTGATGTTTTTTGGTCACTACTGTAAAAAAAAACAGGCCTTTAGAGAAAATGTATCTTAATGTCTGACTGACACTGGTTTACGTTTAAGGGGACCTGCAAGGGTAGTTCTTTATGCTTAATACTTACATCCTTCTGACTTTAATTACTTTTTGCAGAACAAGAAGAGATGCCTAGAAAAATCTGGTATTATGTTAAGTTTAGTCTACTAATGAAATACAGTTGATTTAGTTTCCAGTTTAAAATTTCATACTTGGATTCTTGAAGTTGTAATTTATACCGAGAGACAAGGAAACTTACCTTAACTACCGTACATTGATGGAGTATTTTGTCATAGCAAAGATAGAGGAACCACTCCACCAACTGATGTCGACTTAAATAAAGTATGAAAATATTTCAGTCCGATTTTTTTTTTGAGAAACGTGGTGAATATTAATGACAAATATTAATGACACACATTATTTGCAGAAAACCAGAAAGAAATTGTTTTATTCATACGAGAGCAAAATGTTTTACTGGCACATATTTATTTTTAATGTCCTGCAAATAAATGAGAACTATTGTTCATTTTACTCAAAACAACTAAGAAACTATAATACTGTTTGATTTATTCATCAGCATATACAGAAATTTTAGGAATAAAAAAATCTAACATCAGCAACTGTCAACCATAAAGCAATAAACACTTTTATTTTACGTTTGGTAGGTGGAAGTACGCAAACGAGTAATTATTTAACACTATAAATCAAAATGATTGATTAAGAACCAGCATCTCAACCTGGGTTCCTTCAGTGATGTTGACCAATAAAGATTTATGCACCGACATTCAATATTTCCTAGTTTTCAGTCAGATTTCTGTTTTATCTAAAATTGTAACTTCTTATCCTCACGTGCAAAGTCTAGACTTGCAAACTTTTCACTGACAGCAGCACAATCATGTTAAATAAGGGAAGCTTTGATCAGTTCACTAAAATAATGACCTGATAATTTAGTTAATTTGTGTCTTAAGTTAAGCATAAAGCATATAAGCAATAGCACTTGCTGATGCCTTATACAATATGTGTAAAAAATATAAAAAGCAAGGCAATATGAGTAACCAGCTGCTGCTCAATGTGCAAAAATAAAGTTTATGCACGCTCCGGTTCAGGCAGAGGAACTCAAAGCTGAATTCAGTGATCAGGAAGGGATGTTTTACTCTGTGCAGAGATTCTTTGACTGTGAAACGGTTTCATTACAGCTCCTGGCTTTTGTTCCTTCACCATCCCTGAAGTAAACAGTAAGAATTGTGGATCGGAAAGGAGCCTGTGAACTGCTGTGCCTTTTAGCCTTCTGGACGTCCATACATGATGGGATCCCACATGTACGATGCTTGTCAGTCTGGGAATACAGCATTCCGAAAAAGAACTACAAATGAAAACCAAAATATGATGGTGTACATCTGGATGTGTCATACAAACTACACCTGGGGTGGTCTGTGCCTACGTCCTTTCACACTAAGTATGGTGGGATTCCTAATACCTCCTTAAAGCCAGTGAGGGACCTCAAAAGCTCCCTATCCTGAAGGAACCATAATAGGAAGCTTCCGACTCTTCCTGCCTCCTTCCTCTCTGCCAGCACTATTCAGACACCACCTATCAAGGTTACCGCTGACGCACAAATTCTGGCTAACGATTCCTCTCAAACCAGACCATGGTTCCTCAGTTCTGGTTCTGGAGGACTGGAATTGAGGGACCCTGAACTATTCCACCATGGATAGAGACTGACTGGATTTGATGGTTTGCAGGAAGCTCCTCTCTGCATGTGCTCCCATCACTTCCTGCAGTCCAGGTTTAGTTTCTGAAGGCTCCACATCGACTTGCTCGACATATAAAATCTTTAAGCAAATTGCCGTCGATCTGCCAGAAAGCAGCCGTCTGGGTCACCTCAGTCAGGTGGTTTACACAGAACTTGAAGCAGAACTCCTCCAGGTCCTAAACAGAAGAAAGATAATCAACTAAGGCAGTTTTGGTCAAACAATAAATAAAAAGTGACTCGTCTATCTGAATGTTATCAAATCAAAACAAATTACTGTTTTTTTTACTTAACAGGAAAGATAACGTGCAGAAATAAAACACGGATGACAGACCTTATAATCATCAGCTCACCCCAGAAAATAAACAGGAAGTGACTAAACAGCCTGGATCTGTCAACAAATACCGGCCAAGTGAGGACAAACTGGCAGTTTGCCTTTGTACTGCAAAATATTTACCACCCCCCCTGATGATGCTTTACTTTTACAGTATCTGGATCAACTTTTCTATTTGCCTCAACAGAAGTTACAGCTTTAAACTCAGGGAAAAACAATTCTGCTTGAACAGTTATTTTGATGTTTACACAGAGGCCTAAAGAAAGAAAAAATATGAAATTGTCCAGAGAGCTGCTCCAAACAAAATATCTTTTTGTTTTACACTTGTGTGAACAAAATTACAAATAAAATTTGTCTAAGTTTAAGATATATTAAATAAGTGTGATGGAAAAGCTCATTTTTGATATAGTTTTTTTGTTTTGTTTTTTACAAAATAACCAAACAGAGAAATAGCCCTTTTTTGTTACAGCTCCATCCATATTTACCTATTGCGGTGGTAAAGCGGGGAAAAAGGTTTAAAATAATCTCACCTTTATTACAGTAGGCCAGAGTGTTTATGTTTTTGTGTTATGTTTTTTAACTATAAAAATATTTTTCAAGTGAGTCAATAAGCATTAAAGTTACGATTGTTACGTCTTGAATTGAGAAAGCGTCCTGGAGAGGTGGCAAAACGTCTTCAAATCTTGGAAACCAAGCCAGTGGATATTTTTTGAACTTTTAAGGAATAAAGTTACGATCTACAGTTAAATTTTTTTATTCTTCTGACATGACTGAAAGTACAATTTATAGAAATCACTCCCCAAACATAACAGAACATTCAAAAAAAAAAAAAGGAGGAAAAAAAGCTGAAAAAATAAAATAAAATATCTGCCAAGGCAGAATATTTCAAACTGGGGTTACAAGGGTTTAAAACAACAAAAGTTAAAATGATGTAAATGATGCAAAGAGTTACATGCTGGAGTCCTCCTATCACAGCTGCTAAACGCTTTGGAGACTTTAAATGGAAACAGACGCTCTTTTAGGATGAGCTGAAGAAAAGAAATAACCTGAAAAACATCTCAGCCTCACTGTGAAGTATGGTGGAGGATCTATGATGCTGTGGAGCTATATTAAGAGCACAACTAACTGTATAAGATATCAGGATGCTTTGAAGTAGAAATCCTGTGGCTGAATGGATGATGTTTGGATCTTTTATTGATTTTTGTAAAAAAAAAAAAAAAAAGGGAATTTTATTTCACAGAATAAAGGTGTTCTTTAAATGTTGGATTTTTTTGCATTTGTCACGTGGCAATAAAAAACAGGACACCAAGGTTACCTGAAATTTTTATGGAAAATGACAGAGGGGATGGAAGATAAGGAATGATAAAAGAAGAGGGACGGTATGAAGGCAGGAAATGATGGAAAGAAAAGAGACAAGAGTAGAAAGAACAAAGGCAAGGAAAGAAATAGAAGAAAAACAAAGACAAGGAGAGACGGTAAGAGGAAAGGAGGAAGAAAGGAAAGACGAAAAGCACTGGAGCAAAGAAAGAGTTAAGAATTAGAATAAGAATGAAAGGATGGACAGATCCAAGGGAGGTATGGAGCCAGGCTGGGAAAAAAATGAAAGATTGAGACAGAATGGGAAAGGAAAGAAGGACATGAAAGAAGTGGAAATAAATTAAGATTTTTATTGGAACAACTCATGCATCCTATTAGGCTAACCTTTGATACTGCAGCTTCCTATGTGAGGCTTAGCAAAGCTCTCCTTTATAAAGAACAGACTTTGAAGGCTGAGGAAGACTCACCTCGGCGTCGTAGCGCACAGCAGCAGACAGCAGAGAGAAGGCGTTCTCCACTGTGATTCCCCTCTTGATGATATGCTGACACAGACGCTTGAGGCGGTTCTCACAGTAAGATGTGGCCAGATCCAGTAGCCCTGAGGGAGCAACAGCCACAGGCAGGATGAGCGCTTAGCGACGACACAAACAAACCAGGCTGCTGTGTGTGTGTGAGTATATGGGTGTGTGTGTGTGTCAGTGTCTGACCGATGGCATCTTCAGGAGGCAGCTCCACGTTGTCTGTGTAGAGGAACTGGAGGAAGGAGCGATAGACGGGGTAGGAGAACTGGTCTATTTCAATCACCTCCTTCAGGTCTTCGTTCCAATGGGACTGGAACATCGACCGGAAGTGTTCGCACCTGAATGGCAGAAAACAGCTCAGTGATACTTTCATGAAGGCTTTAAGTGGAAGAGACGTCTGGGAGGGTTAGGGTTTCTGACCGGATTTTCAGCACTGCTTTGTGGACATAGATGTATTTGCCGTCAACGCAGAACTTAAGGTCGGCTGTCTCTGGGTTATCAAACTCCCTCTTTAGAGCCTGAGCCACAGTTAGAAAGTCATCATGCTCTGAAGGGAGAAAATCACCACCAATACACTTGAAACCACAGGTTTACCAACACTATAGGAAAATATAGATTGTTCTTCTCTATGTGGGGCAGGAAATCTATTTCAGGATCATCTTAATCATTTTAATCATAAAAGGAAATTGTTTCCTTTTATCATTAAAAGGTCGCTGTCCCTGTTGTCACCTCATTTATTGCCAAACGATACCTTCCCAGTTGATCTCTGCTGTTCCAATATTAGTAGATAACGTTCTATCCTCATGAAACCTTCTATATGCAACATGATGCTGCCACCCTCATACTTTACTGTTGGGATGGTCTTCTTAGGAATGAAAGCTTCCTGTTTTTACTTCCATTAGCTGAGATGGAGATATTATGATCAATCCAACTTTGTTTGATCGCAAGTCGCGTCTACAAAAATGAAGGCCATGTTCCTGAGTGGATTTGCAAACTGTAACCTAACATTTTGTTGATTTTTTTTGCAAATGGTTAATTTTTTCTGCGTTTAAGGGTAACCTTTTGCTCCAAAACACGTTAAATCTCACATTCACTGTGTTTCTACTAAGATAATGTGAACTGATCACCTTCAGTGATCAGGAACTTCTACAAGCAAACATTTCCCTTCCTGACTTTTCTAAAAGTGATCAAACTTATTTCATATAGCATTTTGCAAATACGGATATTTATTCTCATTTAATGATCTAATATGATTTTGATTTAATGTCACAAATTTTTCTTATCTTTTATATGCGATTTATAAAAATTACAAGATTCCTGTTTTAGTTTCTGTTCACATTTATTTTCTAATGCCCGGATGCTGCAGAGTAAACGAGTAAATTCCATTTATCAACTTTTTTTGGTTTCAGCTCCTTATAAAAGTTGTGCATCGAAAGAAAATATTGCAACAACTTCTAGGAGCTAAACTTGATAACAATAACATTTATGTTGACAGAAGGCGACGCTTTGACTGCAGCTGCTATGTTGAGTTTTCATTCCAAAGCACCGTAATTAATGGAAACAGGCCAAAATGAGTCAATGGATCAAATAAACAACATGCGTCAGAGTGGCATGTCTCAACAGCTTATAGGTTATCAGAAATAAATCTGATGCTATAACCTGGAATACAGGCTGGGATCAGAGGAGGATGCAAAATGCTGGTAAACATCTCCTAAACTCCTCTCCTTAATCCTGAGCTGCTTCTTTTTCATAGAAAAGAAAGAACTGAAACCACTGAGCTCACAGTAAAACTTGTCCATCTTGAGTCGGACTCACCTCTGGTGATCCTGGATACTACAGCTAAGTTAAATAGTACTTTAGGTCGATTTACTTTAGGTATAGGATTAAGATGCCAGTCTTGAAGGATATGCTGGGGTAAACCTAGAACTTTGGCCTGAAAACATCTCCAGGTTGAGCTACTGCAAAGAGGCCTCCTGTACCCAGCTCCATGAACACAGCATGGACAAACTACTGCAATGTCTAAATGGATCAAAACTACTCAAACATTGGCGATCAGCTGCCTGGATGTAGGGTAGTGAAAATCTAAACACTTAGTGCCTTAGTTTCCTGTCTTACCCATGGAAAGAGGGCGCCACATTACGGAGGGCGTGGCGAAGCATGCAAAGACGTCATCTGTGCAAGAGAAGTGGGTGAGGTGGGGCAGCACGATGGACTGACCCCGGCACTGGCCCCACATGTACACCTGACCACTCTGGGTCTTAGCAGCAGACGTGTGAGTGGAGTGACAGGCGGCGACCTCCACGATTCTGTAAAGAAACAAAGCAGTCAGGCGGCGCAGAAGCAGCAGGAATCATATCTAAAGAGAGCTGGGAGACTCGCTGACCTCTCCTTCTCCGGCAGGATCTGAACCGGGCTCAGCTGGTTGCTCTTGTTCCCTGTGCCCAGCTGCCCATAAGTGTTAGCACCCCAAGCATAAAGTAAACCCTCGTCTGTCAGCGCCAGCGAGTGAGCGTAGCCGGAGACGATCTGGGGAAAACAACATCAGGTATGGGAAAAAAAACAACAAAAAAATAAAGATGAGAGACCAATACTGTAGTTAGCGACAGATTATTATTCTCTTTTTGCAAGAGAGACCAGGCCGAGAGGAGAGCAGCATATAAGTTACAAAATATAAAACACAAAAATGTTTTTTTTTTAAACACATAAAATAACATATCAAACTAATTCAAAGCATTAAAACTCTGCAGAAACGCCAACCTAAAACATTTACATACAGACATGATTAGTTACAGGGATTTAACAAGGATTTTAAATTTCTTTCAGCATCACAGGGGCTTGAATGTGAAGTTTAGTATGTAATTTGTTCCAGGCATTGGGAGCTGAAAACTTTTCTTGCGCATTTCTTTTTGTACTTTGGGGACAGCAAATTGTAGGACGTCCATAGATCGGAGATTAGAACTTTCTTGATTTCTTTTTAAAAGATGTGTCAAATATAAATGAAGAGCACCAATAATTGTTTTATAAATTAAGACATACCAGTGAGTGAGGCATTGGGCAGAAAGTGAAGGCCAGTTTACTTTGTAGTAGAGATCTGTATTGAGGTCAAATTAGTTCTGATCTAGAATTAAAAATGTTCCTTTTATTCCTTAAGCAGTGTATTAGCTGGTTTAATTAGTTTAAATGGATTAATAGGCTGTTTTTACACTACTATGGGTCATTTTAAAGCAACAATAAAAGTAGTAGATATAGATTTTGGTAGGAACATTTATAGTAATGGTAGTATTAGTAATAACAGGAAGGATAAAAATAGCAATACTAAATAGTAATCATGATAAAAAATACTAACACCAATGATAGCAGTAGTAATAGGTATCTTAACAATAGTACTAAAAGTAACAGTAAAAATAAGAATAATAACTGGAATAACAATAGTTAATGTAGCTGTATGACTGAGACCTGGTTTTGTTTTGTTTATATTCTTTGTATGCTATTCTCAGTGGTTAGCTACATCCTTTTTTTTTTTTTTTTTTTTTTACTTTTCAGAATCTTTCTTGGGGGAGAAAAAACTTTTAACTGTATTCAATTTTGACAAATCTTACATTGTATATTTTGTGAAATTTCAATAAAAAATACCTTAAAACAAAAAGAAAGTCATGTTTACAGATGCACTCCTTCTAATCTGCATAAGCTTGCGTTATTTTATAGAAGACAAACAACAATGTTAGTCTAGTTGTGTAAAGCTGGTAGAAATTTGCACCAAAAGATTTGTGGTGATTATAGTGACCTGGTGAGAGTGATTACAAATGCCCCTACTAATTTCTAACACCCCTGGAAACTATTAATCATTTTACTTTTGACTAATTTATGTTGGTCTTTTGCAAGAAATTGTAATAAAAAACAATAACTGTTTGTGGTGACAACATGTTAAAAAGCTTAGCTACTAGGAGGTTCACCCAAGTGACGGATCTCTCACCTGTTGCACACATACACCTTGCAGACCTACAAGTCGACAAGGAGTGAGCTGGTTTCCGTTGTTACCAAGTCCAAGTTGCCCGTTCCCATTGTAGCCCCACCCATACACCTGCAGAGAAATGGAAAAATAACACGTCAGATCTGGGTCAGAGCCGGCCAGCATCGGCTCTGACTATAAACCCAAACGGTCACCTCTCCGTTGTCCACCAAGGCCAGAGACGAGGTCTGACCACAGACGATGCTGATGGCCAGCTTGTTCTGCAGGCAGCTGGAGACTCTGCGAGGTGTAGGCTGGTTTGCTGTGGAGCCGGAGCCCACCTGACCACAGTTATTGTAGCCCCACGCATACACCTAGAGGACAAGAAGATCACGTTGAGGGGGAACAATTTATTAAATGCTATAAAAGTAATAAAAATAAAGGCAACAAGTCTTAGTTCTTTAATTCTGGACTCAGTCTTCTTTTTCAGTCTCCTATGGGGCTTGTTGCACACATGACTTCTAATTGCTCTAGTTTAACTTTCCTTTCGTCCTGCGGTCCTTCCAATAGTCAGACTCTCCCCTGCAGCAGCTCCAGCGTTACCATGTACCTCTTCTCCAATTAATGCTCTCTTTGCCTGACTGATCATTTCAGACGGTCAGTTTTTAATCAGTTGAAACTAAAACTATGCCACTTAAACGGAATCTGGACAGAGCTCAATCACAGACAAAAATGTTTTAAAATGCAAACTGTTTATCTATTTTTTTTACAATTTCAGGATAATTATTGGTTTGAGTGGGTTGCTTTTTAAGCAAATGGCATGTTTTAAGTCTGTAGACTCCAGTTATCTATTACTCAATTACTAAATTGGTTGATGATCATTATAATAAATGGTTAAGCCGATTAATTTTCTCAGTCAAATTATTATTTACATACAGCAGCATTCATCTTCTGGAACAGATGGATATAAATAATGAACGATTTGAAAACCATACAAACAATTTAAAAGACGAATGACATAGAAGTTAGTGAATTGGATTAAATTAAAAAAGTTGATTGAATTGACAGCCCATGTGAAAATGAATAGACTACATTCATTCTCCTAAACATGGACATGTCTATTTCTGGCAAAATGAAGCTTTTGATGAAAATGCTGCTTGTCTAGTGACCATGGTTGCACAATACATTTCAGGTGCAGTGTGGGAAATTTTGAGACCACTAGTGTTTCACCCACTAGAAAGTGGCGTAACCGCTATAGAGTACTCTATAAAGAGATTAGGGCGGACGTTCGGATACAGCCATAGATATTATTAGACATGCATGTGCACACATGGATACTGATAGTACTGATAGTACTGATAGGATAGCACAGTCTCATTCTTTAAGACACATTTAACATCATGCTAATTCGGAATAAAGTCTACTAATGTCACAGTGGCTGTGAAACTGTTGATAATTATAATTTTTAAATATAGCTATGATATAAACTATCAGTAATAAGATACATCTCTATAAATAAGCAATTTCACTATATACATATATAATGAAAGTTAGATCAAGTTTGTAATTGTAAAAGACACGTGGATATGTTTGTATGACCCTTACTTCTGACAAGTCCTCTTTGTTTTATTTCCATGTCAGCCTATTAATTTTGCCATGTTTAGCTCAGCACATTAAGCTTTTCCCCCTGGTTTCAACTCAGAGGGGATTAATTGTGACTGGACTTTGGTTTCTGCTTCACACTCCCTCTGAACAAAGCTGAGTGTCCTGTACCAACAGAAAGGTCTGAAAGCAGCTTCTAGTCTGCTCTCTGCCAACATTCAGAAACCTATCAAGGAAGATGGAAACATTTTTGTGGTTTACAGTACTTTGTGAAAGTATTCAGCCCCCTTGAACTTTTTGACTCTTTGCCACATTTCAGACTTCAAACATAGAGGCAAATTTTTTCTATTTTTTGTGAGGAATCAACAACAACGGGGACAAAAAGTATTAGATATTTTAAACATTAACAAATAAAAACTGAAGAGTGGGGCGCGAAAAATGAATCAGCCCCTTTACTTTCATTGCAGTAAACTCTCTCCAGAAGTTCAGTTAGGATCTCTGCGTGATCCAATGTTTACCTAAATGACTGATAAAGATAAATACAATCCACCTGTGTTTAATGAAGTCTCCGTATAAATGCACCTGCTCTGTGATCGTCTCACATCATGAAGAACAAGGAACACACCAGGCAGGTCTGAGATACTCTTGTGTTGAAGTTTGATGCTGTATTTGATACACAAATATTGTCCAAGCTTTAAACATCACTAGGAGCATCGTGCAAGCAGCAATATTGAAAAGGCAGGAGTTTGAGACCACAGCTAATCTATGTAGACCCGGTCATCGCTCTAAACCAGGTGGGTCCTCGAGGGCCGCTGTCCTGCAGGTTTTAGAGGTTTCTCTTCTTTAGCACAGCTGATTCTGATGATTGCAGTTCAGCAAAAGCCTGTTAATCAACTATCAATGTAAATCAGCTGTGCTGGAGCAGAGAAACCTCTAAAACCTGCAGGACAGCGGCCCACGGGGACCGACGGGGATGTCTGCTAAACCTTCAGCTCAAACAAGGAGAAGACTGATCATAGATGCAGCCAAGATCTACAGCTGAGGTGGGAGACTGCCCATAGGACAACAGTGGTTTACTGCACAAATATAGCCTTAATAGAAGAAAGCCATTTTTAAAGAGAGCCATAAAAAGCCTTATTTGTTGAAGAAGTTGCTCTGGTCAGATGAAACCAAAATCCAATATTTGGCAATAATGCTAAATTTAAAATTTATTGTTTAAATTTATTGTTTGATGTAAAGACAAATCAGTTTATGACCCTGAAAGCACCACTCCCCTGTCAAAAGTGGTGGTGGCAGCATCATGGCTTGGTTCTGCTTTTCTTCAGCGGGGACAGTGGAGATGGTTAAAACTGATTGGAAGATGGAACCAAATACTGGAGCATTCTGGAAGAAAGCCTGTTGGAGTCTGCAAAAGACTTAAGACTGAGACGGTGATTTATCTTCCAACAAGACAATGATCCAAAACATAAAGCAAAATCTACAGTGGAATGGTTCACAAATAAAAATATCCAGGAATTAGATTGGCCAGTTAAGGTCCAGACCTAAATCCAATCAAGAATCTCTGGAAAGAACTGCTGTTCATAAACTCTGTCCATCTAACCTCACTGAGCTCCAGCTGTTTTCTAAGGAAGAACGGGTAAAAAGTTCAGTCTCTCTATGTGCAAAACTGATAGACATACCCCAAGAAACTTGCGGCTGTAATCACAGCAAAAGGTGGCGCTATAAAGTATTAACTCAATAGATAGATAGATGTACTTTATTTATCCCAAGCTGGGAAATTGCAGTAGGGGCTGTATAATTTTACACACCCAATTGTTTCTGTTTTTATTTGTTAAAAAGTTTAAAATATCCAATAAATTTTGTTTCACTTCATGATTTTTATCCCACTTGTTCATTCTTCACAAAAAATAAAAATTTTATATCTTTATTTTTGAAGCCTGAAATGTTGCAATAGGTCAAAAAGCATTATATTACAGTAAACCTACCTCTCCTGAGTCGGTTAAGGCCATGGAGTGGTGGGAGCCACAAGCCACCTCTGTGACCTTCTTGTTGAGCAGGTTTGCAGAAACGACCACAGGAGCTACTCCTTGATTGGTCGTCCCATTTCCAAGCTGGCTGTAGCCATTGTGCCCCCATGCATAGAGCTCCCCGTCTGAAACATGGAAACATTAGTGGATTGGCTGAATGTTTGGTTGAGTTGGGGATAAATCACATGTTTCATGCTGCTACCGTCTGTAGCCAGCAGGATGTGAGGTCCGCTCCCATAGCTGAGGCTCACCACCTTCCTGCCACTCAGAAAGTCCAGCTTTTTGGGGACGATGGTGCTCTGGCTGTCCCCCGTTCCCAGGCAGTTACTGCAGTTCAGCCCAAAAACGAAAACCTGGGTGTGCAGGGACATAAGATGGGAGAAGTGACGGGGATCAGGGAGAAGTGCCAAACAGAGATAACAATTCACAGGATTTCTGTGCACTTTGTTTTTAAAATCCCAAACAGAGTTTCTTCAAAACACTTTGTGTCTCTTTAAACTTTCTTCTATTTGAAATACTTTCAGGAAATTACAAGAGAAGCACAAATAAAAACTCTGATCTACAGAATCAATGAGCTGTGGATATGACAAAATGTTGCTTTTCATATTTTCTGATCTGACTTTAAATCCATATGACAGAAAAAAGAAACAAATAAATTAATGCATAAAGTGTTTTCTTATTAAGAATTTTTTTTTCAGATGTTAATGTTTAAACAATAAAATAAGGAACTCTGTCTGGGCAAAACATACTTTTTTCCTCCTTTTCAATTCTCCCTAGGAGCCCTAACACAGCTAAACCAAGCAAATCAGATAATTTTCCATCCTAATATCAGCACCAGCAGGAGGCGCTGAAGTGGTCTTTAGCTCATATTATAAGGGCAGGATTGTTTGACCCCCAGAGACCAAAAGTAAGAATTTGAAACTTCTAACATTTTTAAAAACTGGTTACTGATTAAATTCTGCATTTAAAAAATAACAAATGAATTTCAGATGATTTTTCTAAACATTAGTTTCATTTACTAATGTTTAGTTATTCATGTCTAACTACTGCTGGTAGAAATAAGGTACAGTTTCAGTCAGATATCTCATAGATTTTAATAATTCCTACATTCAAGCATACTTTTTATTCCTAATGGGATGACATAACATACAATAAACAGAGGATTTTAAATTTTTAAAGGATCAAAGGTATACATGCATGGTTTAATATTTTTTGATGGATTTTAATAATGGTGAACGCAGGAGGTGTAAAAAGAACATACCAAAATATTTCTAAATTATGTAAGGCTTTTTTTTTTTTATCCTTTTTTAATTAACTGTTAAATGTATCTGTTCAGCATTAAAATCACTAGTTAATCCCTGTTCATCGAGAAAACTGAATTACGTTACCCTAAAACGCAAAAGTCAACATTGTTAGGATTTTTTTTGTAACCTGTAAAATGTTTTTCCCCTGCTTTTAACTGTGATAGACTGTACATAAACAGCTATGTGTTGGATAAGTAAGGCTGAAACAATTAATCGTGATTAATCAATTATTCTATTAATAATTAACTGATTTAGTAATCGATAAATCATTAGCTTGACTTTAGAGACTATAAAATATGCCTTTAGTTGACAGATTAACCAACCCTTAAGCAGCAATTATACCAAAATGTAAAAAAATATATATAAAACATTTTTTATTTATTTTTATTTTTTATTTTCCATCTGTCAATATGCTCTATCCAGAACTTCTCAAGTGGAATCATTTTTGTTTCACGTGGTTTAATTTTATAAAAAGTGTTCTTTCAGGAATCTTTTGTTTTCCGATTATTAATCGATTATTCAAAAAAAATAAAAAATACTCAACAGATTAACTGATTTGCAAAATAATCGCTAGTTGCAGCCCTAATAAGAAGGTAAACAAATCAGAAAACTGTGGTTAAAATAACATTAAATGTGGTTCTGTGCATAAAGAATCAGCAAAAGCACTCGACATGACATTGTAAAACCCTCAGGAATATAACTAAACCAATAAGCGTTTCCTCTGGCCTCTCACCTCCTCGTCGTTGCTGATGTAGATGGCCTCATTAGCAGACGAGCCAAACACGCAGGCCATCCTTATTGATGAGAGCTCCTCCGGCCCCATCAAGCTGAAAATGGGCCATTTGTTTACATCCACCATGATGCGTCCGCTTAGGCCAACGGGCTGCAGCGTTTCTTTAACTGGTTTGAGTAAATAAGGCTGTAGAGATTCAAACAGAGATATTTTCCACTTAACATATTTACTAAATCCTGCAGAATACACAATAATCTTACAAGGGTTGGCTGTTCTGATATTTGGATCAGTTTTCAGATTAAAAGGATAGTTTAACCCCAAACACACACACACATATGCTGAACACACACACTCCCCCACACACACATGATGGAGGTTAGAGAAAGGCTGCATCACAAGTTTTCATAATAACTCATGAGAGATAAGGGCTTGTATGCATTGCAAAGCTTTAAGGGAGTGAAGATCATCCTGTTTAATCTTTTATCTTTTGGCACAAAACACATTCAAAAGCATAAAAACAAGCAAAAACATGTCTGGAAGTGATAAGAGCTTTTCAAACATTTTAAATTCATCACAGGAACATCTTAAATTATTTTGCTAAATATTTCTTCAGTCTGTTCTTAACATAATAACCATTTTATGATTGTGCAGCCTCAGTGCATTCATCAAATTAATGGCATAGAAAAAAGTATTAGTGAAACTAAAAAGCAAATGCAAAAGTTTACAACTCAGTTACTTTGATTAGATCATGAATGTCGAACCTTTTCTTGTTTGTTTTTTTTTTTTTTGTAATTTTGATTGTTTTAAATTTATTTCAATTCCACTTTAAAATCAAAAGGCTCTTTTGCTGCAGTGATGGAAATACAACAAAAACAGAAACACACATAATAATAAAGCAAAGTACATCAAGGCCCATGCAGATTATTGATTAGTTTAATAAAAATAGTTATTTTTAATACATATAAAAGAGGAAAAAAAAGTAATAATAATCTGCTGTGTTTTATCCACACAGGGGTTTCTAAAAATCCAATTTAAATAATGAGCCAACAGCTTACTGCATCCACAATGTTGAATAAAGTTTACAAAGCCAAACAGAATACAGCAACTTTCTCTATAACTGTCCAATAAAGGTTTTACTGGATACATATGATCATTGATTTGTGCTTTAAACATTTCCTTGCTAAGCAGTTTAGCTTCCTACATGACCACTGTTCACTCCAATCCATTAAGGGTTGTATCCCAGATGGACACCAACTAAATTTAATGTGCATGTGGTAAAAGAGACACACACAATGACAGACCTATTTGGTTCCAATGTTGTTTATATGTGCTTAAAAGGGGCAAAATATGAAATTAATGTGAACTTTCAGTTTATTGTGCATTTAAATAAACAAAGACATCACTGCAGATTAAAGGCTGTTGGCAAGAAGAGAAACATTACTTTTATCTTGTGCATTGGCGGCAAGTTCTTTCACCAAAATGCATTGGAATATCAAGAGTAAGAAGCAGAGAGACAACCAAGCAGAATCATGACATATCAACAAAAGTACCAACAAATAAAACAAAACATAAAGAATATATATATATAAAATACAAATCCATCCATTTTCCATCACGCTTATCCCAAGCGGGGTTGCAAGGGGTGCCTGTTTCCACCTGTCTGCGGGGGAGAGGCGGGGTACACCCTGGACAGGTCGCCAGGGCAACACAGAAACAAACAGGACAAACAAGCATTCATGCACACACTCACACCTAAGGAGAATTTGGTAAGAGAAGCCAGTTAACCTAACAGTCATGTTTTTGGTCTGTGGTAGGAAGCTGGAGTACCTGGAGAGAACCCACGCATGCACAGGGAGAACATCCAAACTCCATGCAGAAAGACCCCAGGCCGGGAACCCAGAACCTTCTTGATGCAATGCAGTGCTACCCACCGCGTCACCGAGCAGCCCTTATATAATATACAAACTACAGGCTTTACAGAGCATATAATACATAAATGGACTGAACCATGTAGTTTGTTTGGAAATAAGTAAGTGTGTGAAAGAAGAAATGCTGATTTAAACCTGCTCATTGATCACCTTCTAGATCTTATTTTTTTGTTTTACTAGTGTCCTGTCTGGCAATGTGGCAATAAGTATAATTGTCTTGATGCCAAAAAGGTCCCCACAGATTTTGCTTTCACAATCGGAGCAGCACGGCCATCGATTGATTTATGCATGTAAATAGCTTTATTATAATTATGCAGGGAGCATTACAGATTATATGGACACTGCAATGTAAGTAGAACAGGAAAGGAAAAACAGGAAAAAGGACAAAAGATGAAAGAAAGAGGAGATAAAAGGGAGACAACAATAAAACGTCTTCAGCTCGTAGATCTGAGAATTCAGCTAATAAAATGATTAGTTCATTATAAAAAGAGATTTTTTTAACTCATGTTAAGCTGTTGATCTTAGATATTTAAGGGCTAAATCTTCTGAATTTAACAAAGACAGGAAGTGATAGAACTGAGAATCCCCTCCCCTCCTCCTCCTTATGAGGATTTTCAATAAAATGGCTGAGCTGTCGGCCTATGTGAGCGTGTGCTGCAAGCACATAGCCTAAAACAAATCCTCTCTGGCCATTGCAGTAGGTATGCTTTACCAGCTATGTATCCATGTGAGTTCCTTTAACCAAACTTTCATCTGAACTCTAAAAAGAAATAACCTAATGGGATGTCAACGGAGATAACTGCACATCTTGTTTTGGAGAGAGTATATTTTTAATATTGGATAAAATACAATTGAAAACCCATCCATGTGTTAATCTTTATTGGAATTGATTAAAGCAACAATGTCACAGGTCTACCTGTAAAGTCAATTAGACCGCTGCAAATGATCCACTGCTGCTCTCTGAAAGCAGTGCACATCATCCCAATCTAAAGTCCTTCTCTATAACCTAAGTATAACATGCTTTAAAATACATTTTGAGCTGTGCTGTTGCAGGAATGTGCTGTATAAGTCAACTTGCCTTAGCTAAGAGAGTCAGAATGATTTAAAAGAACATACCGACTTTATGCAGATGAAGATTCTCAGTCATCCAGGTCATAGTCATTCTGAAAAAGTTTTTAAAAACAATCCACTTGACTTTGTTTCCAAGGTTTGAAGACGTTTTGCTTCCTGGATGGGAAGCGAAACGTCTTCAAGCCTTGGAAACAAAGTCCAGTGGATTGTTTTTTTAAAACTTTTTCAGAAAAAAATGACTTTAATTTCACCCCCTTTCTCTTCCAACCACGTATTTTCTTCAACATTTGTTTAACTCGTCATAATCCAGATTAGGGTTAGACATGGAAAAACACGTATAAATGTATTAAAGTACGGAAGAGGATTGGGGTCACTGAAAGTGAAAAATGTCACTGAAAAGAAAAAAAGTTAACTGATTGATAAATATTATTTCAGTTTAATATTCTGGCTTTGATCTCAGAATTCTGACTTTTGTTCTGAAATTTTGACTGTTTTCTCAGAATTTTGACTGAATTCTTTCAGCTATCAAACATGTTATCATCAAGCTGTAGCCATGTCTGTTTTAAAGACTAAACTAGCTCTCTTGTTTTAATCACATACAGCTCCTCCAATAATGAAATAGCATGACCGGGGAGCCCTCTGGCAGTTGCCCTATTTCTAATTACCAATGTGTTACTGTTCCTCCCAAACACCTCACATCTTTGTCAGTGAAGTTTAGTGCTCCCACATTCCTTCCTTTATGGTGCCCATTTACATTAAGATCGAAAATTCTGAGTTTAAAGTCATAATTCTGAGGAAAAAAAGTCAGACTTCTGCGATTAATCTCATAATTATGACTTTAAACTCAGAATTATCACTGAATTCTGAGGAAAAAAGTCTGAATTCTGAGATTAAACTTCTTTTTTCTCATATTATACTGAAATGAAATTTAAAAATCAGTTAACTTTTTTGTTTTTTTCAGTGGCCCTAATCCCCTTCCGTATTATAGGGATCGGGTTAACCTGCGGGTGTGATTGTGATCAGCAAACTGTAAACTGGTGCCACCAGCTAAAAGCAGATCGCTGCCTGTCGATGTTTGCCTTTGTTGCAAACACATTATTCAGCAGAACACCGGTCAGCAAAATCCCAGAGTGGAGCTCCTGCTGCTAGACTCATCCGATTAGGAAAACATTATGCGTTTAACGAAATAGCAGCGGAGCCAAAATAAAAAAAATAATCTCTGATTGGCTCACCTGAGTGATCATTCATCGATGGGTTTGCTTCAGAAGAGGTTGTTTTATCTGACAGCTTCGCCACAGCATGTCGAGAGGCTGACACCTCTGCTGGTTTTACTTAGAGGGAAAAAAAACTGCTCCAACTGGTGTTTGTTTGGGGAAGTGGCTGGAGGAGGACGGGTCACGTGACCACAAGACAAAAGCAATGGTCTAAGACTTCTCGACTTCCGGGTAGCTAAAAAAAGAGGCCTGACTAGTCGCTCAAGAGCAAGAAATTTACCATCAAAAATGCATGTATAAGGAAAAAATAAAATCGATAATATATACACATATAATAAAAATTGCATCCAATATTATAAAGTTACAATTTCCTTAATTTTCTATTTATATTTATTACTTAAAAATATACATTTAATCAATTTTTTTTAAACTTTTTTGGAATATACATTTAATCGCCTAATAAAAAAGTGTTTAATCTTATTTTACAACTTCATTTCTTGTTGTCTATATTTTTTTTTCTCATTCTAAAGCATCCAGTCACTAAATGCTGTGCATTTAAAAGACAATAAATGTTGACATCCACTGTTCAGATGACACTTTTGAATAAAATTAACATATAAAATAACAGATAAAACTTTAATTACAAAAATTGGTATATAGAATAACAATCAAGCTACGCCACAACATTTTTATGACTCAATTATTTATGCAACAGAAAACACACTTAAAATAGCTCAACAGAATTACATTTTTTTATTATAAATAAGTATTTCTTTGTTTTATTAGTTAGGGTGTGTTAGAAATTAAGTTTTCGGCTGATTATCAAGACAGAACAGGTCTGCATTGATAGCAGTACATAAAGGTTAATTAAACATGTAGGAAATTCAGGTTCTTTTTGTTCAATTAATTCCTTATTTTAATATTTAATCATATAAGATGTGTATGTTTATGACATTTCTAGCCATCAAGAATAGACTGGCTTCATAGAAATCGCTGAATGCAAAGAGACCACCATCAAAAAAAAAACTTATGGAGGGTGACATGTTTAGCCAGATACTGGAGACAGAGCAGAAGTAGAAGAGGAGGATTTGACTGGCTTTCTCTGCACAAAAGATAAAGCATTAAAGGAATA
>NW_015150734.1:273545-295960 GCF_000732505.1 Cyprinodon variegatus
TGGGTGTACTATTCCTTTAATGTAGAGCTTATCTTCATGTCACCTGAGGGCTCAGACACATGACCTGCTGAAGTTGAGTGATGTCATCAGCCAGTTATTTTTCAAGATACAAATAATGTCTTTGGTTGAAGAAAAAGTCAGACTTACTTAATTGAATTTAAGCAATATTTTTGTATTATTCGATCCTCCACTCACCAAAAATCGAAAAAACCACAACTTCTTGTGGTAGATGATATGTTTAGAATAATATATATATATATATATATATATATATACATACATACACACACATATCCGACACTCCTAAGCACGTTTATCATTTTATTTTTCTCCTGAATACTTATTTATAGTAGCATATTTGTTAATTGTATTTTGCTGTTGTACTTGTTTATTCTTTAATTGCAATTAAGATTTTAAAAACTAATTGGCCCCTAATAGCTTTTTAAAAATGAATAACGGGACTTTTCATCTTTAAGATTTATTTATGGAGTCATTTTGCTCCTATTGTAACAATGATGATCCCTTTGAGAATGAATACAGTATGGAAAACATTCTGCTGTAGGAATTGATCTCTCCAGTTCCAAACTTCCTTACAGTTTTCTATACAGTATAAGCTCCCTGAAAAACACCCCATAAACCTACATAGAGTTGTGCTTGAAACACAGAGACAGAAAAAAATAAGCTGCCAGTAAGCTTAAAAAATGACTAAATAAAAAATGAAAATCATGATATTTTGTGTCTGTATGTATACAAACACACATGTTCATATATAATAATGAAAAAGTAAACAATCCTGATGGAGCTCCTGAACGAAAATTTTGTTGAGCAACATTTTGAGGGAATCACTGAAATCAGGTATTTTTCTGTAATGTTCAGGAAATGTTCCGTCAGACTTCTGCACCTGTTAACAGGTATGTTGGGCCAATGATCATCAGAAACATATTTCTCAGGGACAATTTGTCTTTTGAAATAGGTTAACAATAAAAGAAAATCTATATTTTATTTTTGATATCAAGTTTATAAAGTAAAATTCATTTTAATACTTTTATGCAGTTTTGTGTTCTTTGAATTACCTTTGTGACTATCATTTTCTTCAATTGTATGCATAAACTTTCAAGCCCAACTGTATACGATGAGATACAAACCAAAAATAGAGCATGCATTTAACAGGACCTTATGGCATAGCTGAATTAGAAGGATCATCATTGCTTTTACTAACTTTGGTAAATAATCTAAAAACTGTAGTGTGCATTTTTATTTACCATCTTTACCCCAATACCCCAAAATAAAATTCTAAAAATTATATTCTAATAGGAAAATATTCTAGTATGGCTCTGGGTTTCAAAGAAGACATCTATGAATTCACTTCTATATCCAACTGAATATCTTAGGCAAATGTTTTAGCCCCTCATTAAGCCAGCTTGAGCTAATCTACAAAGAACCGACCATCTTCTATCTGTATATGTGCCAAACTGCCAGATGGATCTAAAAATAAAAAGCATAATGTGACTGGAAAGTTTTCAAGGTATCAGCTTAGATACCACTGATTTTACAAAACTTTTGAATGCCACACATCCTTCTACTCAGCCTGTTGGAGGGATACAACACTTAAACCCTGGAATATCAAACCCCATGAGCCCCTTAAAAAAATAAGGATATTTCAGTCCAAAGAGATCTCCGTGTATTTTACTAACCTTATCTCATTTATTGAATATAAAGCGTGTTGACCAGATGTAGCTAGGTTTAATGAACTCTTAAATCCGGAACATGAAGGATGATCATTTCCAGAATTGAACACTTTGTGTATTTTGATATGCAATTTTAATTCCTGGAAAGTTAATTCAGTTTTAGTGCAAACAGCAGACCCTGTTCTAAAACCACAGAAGTCCAGTTCAAGTGTGATCCAAGGACTGAATGCCAAAATAACAGTAAAAAAAAATCACTTCTGAGATATTTTTTAATCAGGATTTCTAAAACTTTCTTTTAAACTTTTATATTGGAAAAAGTGCTTAGATTCCTAACTATAAGGAATTAAAATACAAAAAAAAAAACCCTGTTCTGTTGATTTGGCCGAGTAAAAAAAAACAAAACAAAATAAATAAATTAAGACCCATTTCTATGTATAATTTAAAAGGTGCACTTTTGGAAATTCTGCATTATAATCTTAAAGAAAATATGGGAGGAATTTTGCAACTTTTTCATGTCTTATTCTATTTATTTATTTACTAATTATAAAGTACTTTTTCTGCCATCTTTTCATGTCCAGCAATTTCAATTTTATTACCAATGAATGTGCCATACAAACTTGCCTTTGTCCTTTTCCCACACTACATCTTTCTCCTAAATTTACCTTTTTTTTTTTAGCAATCAAGAGATTACTGTCAACATCTGCCTTAATAAGAAAATTCATCCATTTTGAATAATTTTGGAAGACGCATCACCAATAGCCTACATGCGTAAGTAAATATAGGTCAGGACTATTAACATGACATCTTTGAATTTTGTTTTCTTGTGCAGCATGTTGTTAGGACCAACTCCAAAGTGTACCTTATTCAAAGTCTGAGGCCTAGTTAACCACTACCCACTAGGTCTTATTAACTGTTAGGAACCCTGGTTATGATGACCTTATATGTATGAAACAAACACTTGCAAGCTACAAAGAACACACGGCTAAACAGCAAGTTTATTTTGGTTAGAATCAGAAACAGACTTATGTTCTGAGGGTGAAATAAGAAAGGAAACCAAAATCTGTTGACCGCAATGATGGTAGACGAGTGATGTCTGTGGTGTTGGGGAGGGTAGAAATGGTGTGGTTCATTGTTCATTGGGTAAAGATTAAAAAAATAAAATGTTTTTGACAGCTAGCAACATTGACCATTCTTCATGGCAAACTCAGAAGGGAGACCACTTTAATCCCCTCTATCAAGATTCTCTAATTGCTTTGATTTTTTTTTTTTATTCTTTCAGAAAAAAACTCTTCATAGTTGAAATGAAAAAACAAAAGGCACAATGATTTCTCAACTCATTATTGTCTTTAATATGCACAAGAGTTGAAAGCATCAATGAGCCACCTTAAAGAGAAGAATTCAATCTAAAATTTATAAAAAGATACAAACAATCAGAGGCCAAAACGCTGTCTGTTGCTTCTTTTTCTATTAGTCACTTAAAACAGCTTTTTATTAGCAAGTAAAAATCTTGCAAACATAAGCTTGTATCAATTCGGATACAAGACAACAAAATTGTAAATCTTTAAAGTGGCTCGGTCTAGTCTGCTAGCTCATGACTGTACACCCTCTATAGTTTTGTTCAGTAAAATTAGCTAGTCCCAAAAACAAGTCCTGGCTGTTTTTAATCAGCCCTACCAGATATTCAAAGCCCCTCTGCGATCCAGTAGCTGTTCTGAACACCCACGCCTATAATCTGAAAAGTTAGCAGCCAACCAGTGGATCATCTACAAGACCGGGGCTGGGGTCGGATTTAAAGTTAGTCACCTTAGTCCCGGGTCTAAAACACCAACTGGAACGTGGGACGGTACATTTCCAAACAGCCGTCACCGCCAAGAGGTAAAAACAAGACAAACAAAAACCCGGCCTACTCCAATTTACCAGCATTTCATCACAATACATCTGCATGTCAAGAATAAAAACAAAAATATTGCTTCTAATAACATGAAAAAAAAAAAACCTCCCCAGAAAACTGGATGAGTCAACCATCCAATGTCTGTCTGCTGCAGCAGCTTTGTACAGGCTTTATGTAGAATATATTTGTCAGACGGCAAGGAGAGATACACATCACTTTTTTCTTTTTTTACAATTATTCAAATCGAGTGATGACATGTGACCTCTTAAACAAAAATGAGTTCAGTACTCTAAAGATCAGAACCTGCACACCGGATGAGTCTACTCTTCATCAGTGAGCATAGGTCCCTTTCTGCAGGCAGACATCCCTGTGCCGCAATTGTGTGCATAAGACTAGAGGAAAATAAAAAATAAAACTTCCACAGATTATACCAAAGCTGAAATGTAAAATTAATTTCCATTCAAAGTGAAAATTGAAAAACAAAAAGCTAAAAATAACATTGTTGGATTCTGGACATTTCAGTTAGGTTTATGTTGAGCCCGCCCCCTCCCCTTTGAGTTTTCACATTTCAGGGGGAGTCCAGAGGAAAACTGGCTAAAGGGTAAGATGTTGGTGTTTGAGGGAGGCGATCCCTCTTTTTGAAAGTTTCTGTGCCTTCATCATCCGCCTTTACATCCTTTGAGAAAAACACCAATGCTCTTCTGAAGGAGGAGAGTATCAGGTTAAATGTATGCGGCGAGAAAAAAAAATATGGCAATTTCTTCACATTTGATGAATTTCCTTAAAGAGTCCTATATGTCGAGAGAGGTCACACCAAAAAAAACAGAAGTCCCGTTGGTTTGCCACGGATTGATCCTTTTTACCTCTGAGCCCTTTCACACCTCCACCTGCCCATGGAGCCTCCTGGGAGGGCAGAGAGGAGGGGGTCCGTGGTAATCATGGCTTAGCCCGGGGATTATCGCTTTTAAAGTGGGTGAAACAGGGGTGCGACTAGTCATCAGGAAATATTGTGACCAGGTGTGTTTAGGTGTACACTGTGTGTGTGTGTGTGTGCTGGGGTGGAGTTACACCAGGAGAATCCAGGGAAGGGAAAGCACAAAAGTAAACCACAAACTAACAGCAGTATTTCTTCCCCAGGTGTGATATGACAACTTCCAACAGAAGTATGCACACATATCTTAAGTGTCAAAAAGTGTGTATACATACATATGCATTTCTATACACTTATATATAAATGAGTGTGTGTGAAGTATTTGAAAATGTGCTTGTGTTTCTGTCTTTGTAAAGACTTGATATTTGGCAATTTCCATCTTGCCAAGCAGGCTTTGCGTTTTCCCTCCTTCTGGTTTTACCTTTGAGTGATAGAAGCACTGGCAGCTTCTCCTCGTGCAGGTTGTCAGATAAGCAGCCAGGGCTCCTATGCAGAGTTGCACTAGAAGGGGGAAAAAAAAAAAAACGGGACAAAAGAAAAAAGCTCCCCACAGTGCAGAAGTGGCTGCGGTTAAAATCCGTTGGAGGCGAGACTGGAGATTAAAGATCCTTTTGTACCGGGTTGTCAGATTGTTGGGCGATGGATGAATGTCTGCGATGATGTCAGGGTACCCGTGCAACTGGTGGAACCAAACACCCTGGCTTTTTAGAAATTGAATTCCTTCGTTTGCATGTTGGAAGCAGGATCAAAGTTGAAGGTTCCTCCTTGGGTGGTGTCAGGGATCAAGCTTGGGTCTTCATCAATCTGAAGAGGATAGACATGGTCAAAGCAGATTTTAAAGCCAACATGTAGTTAAAAGATAAATGAACGATGAAGAACTTACATCATCTCCCGAAAAGTACTGATCAATTATCTCGAAGGCTAATTTGTAGATATCTTCATTCTCATGTTGCTGCAAATTTTCTATTTTCTCCAGACCTTAAAAGCAGACAGAGAGAGAAAGAAAATAAATCTTCTGCACTGCTGCTAATATTGTTAACCAGCTAAACACACTACTAAAACCCAATTAGTTTTGTTTTCTTGTAAAAAAAAAAAATGTATTAGTATGTCCAGTGGGAATAGGTTCCTGTTTTCCAGTTGTCTGACAGTTATGCAACAGAGTTTTTTTTTAAATCTTTATTCATTTCTTTATCTGAACTGACTCTCTCCGCTTCTGGTTTAGCTGATCAAAAGCTGGCCTCTGGTTTGGATCGGTTCCGTCTCGGGTTTAAGTAGATAAATAGCTGCAGCACGGTGGTACTGGGGTTAAAAGCTGCAGCTGGAAGGACTTTTTGTGTAACATTATTAACAGCTAACCCTAAAAAACATTTTGAAGAGCTCATTCAAACGTTGATAGATTGGTCCAGTCGCCCAACCTTAATTTGTTTATGATGAAGCCCACACTGTGTAAAATCTCACTGTTTCTTTATGCACAGAATAAAAAAAAATCTCTACTTCCATGTCTAGTTTAGGCGCAGTAAACACTTCAGGGAAATTAATTCTGTTCATACCTTCCTTGACACTAAACCTTTTGCGGTGCTTCTACCTTCATATCAGCACCACTGACAAATTAGGTAGATAAAATAGTAAATAAGTGGTATTAAGTACAAGTTCCTTTTAAATTTATAGTAACATTAATAAAATGTTTAATGGTCATATAATTAAAATCAATAGAGAAGTTCAGATTATTTTATCTGAACAGAAGTGTTAAGCTAGCTCATGTAAACCCTTAAGACCCTTGCTAATAAAATAATCCAAATGGGGATACGATAGAAACTAGAACAGCTATCAGGAATCGCAATGGTTCAAAATAAAACAAAGCCCAACCCTGGTCAGAAAAGAAAAAAAGTGAAATATGCCAGCATACAAGTTTGTGACCAATGCTCTGTTGTTAAAGCCAAGACAAAAATCTATCCTTCCAAAACAGGTTTCCACCCACATGCATCTGATGATAATCACACAAAGCATGAAGGCAATAGATCAGAGGTCAAGGGCAGCCATCTTATTCCTCTCATTGTTTGCATGTTTTAAATCATGTTTCTGTCTCTCAGGCATGTACTTTAATTATAACCTTTTATTACCAACACCCTTCTACCATTTATGATATATCCAACAAAAAACAGCCTTTTCTTTTTAAATGAAAGATAATTTTGCAAAATCCTGCAGTGGAACTTCTTTATTTTAGAATTACTGTTGTCCGTTTTACACTACGGCTGTTTTCCAAGTGGATTTTTTGTCATGGAAGTATAAAGCAGGGATGGAAAGGCACTAAAGAAATTGATGAACACAGACCTCCACACTCCTCTATGATTTCAGCAATCGTGCTGGCTTCATCTCCAGCCATAATGAGGATATTCTTGAGGCCGTCCAGAACGACCTGCACCACCTGCGAGTCCTTCACCGACAGCAGGTTACAGAAGGGAGGGATGACATTCTGCTCCACCAAGAACTCCACCTACACAAACCCATACATACACACAACATTCATACTTTTATTTCAACACAGGTACATGCTTCTGAGTGTCGAACACAACCTTACACAATCTTCATAATATTTAAGGAGCAAAGTATCACCTAAATGCTTCCCTGAACTGAGACTTCTTTTAAATGAGTAACATGTTCTGGTAAAGATTTATGCCTGAAATGATTAAATATGACCATAATGGGGAAAATTAACCATCTTGAAAGGAAACTAATCATATCCATCAAAATCAGACTCACCTGGTCTTTCCTCCCACTAATGGTGAGGTTGCTGATAGCCCATGCTGCCTCCTTCTGAGTGCCAAAGTCACCCTGTGGAGAGCCAGTCTGTTACATAGCTGTAGTACCACAGCATGTTGTCAGAGAAGTCTAAAAATCTATGCTGCATTCACCCCAGTTTAATAATTTTATCATGTTATTTTTCTAAAAGAAAATACAAAAACAGAACATTATGGCTCTTAAACACAATACTTTTTCCAAAACGCCATCTATAGAGACAAGTGAAAGGGATAGAAAACGTAAAGCTCCTCCAAACCTTAGCCAGCTGGTGGACTATCATAGGAATTAGCCCGGCCTCGATAACAGCTTGGACCTGCTGCTGGTTCCCAGCTGTGATGTTGGACAAGAACCAGACAGCTTCCTGTAAATAAACCAATCAGAAATGGTCAAAGCCTTCTCCACACACACACACACACACACAAACACTAACCTAAAAGGCTTCATTTCTGGTATGATTCAAGTTTTTGTATCAAATTCTGTTTGTTCAAAAAAAACTTTAAATGCTGATGGCCACATTAATTTTCCAAACATTTTTTCATCAATTTTTACTTCAGATGAAAAACATTTGATACATAAATGTTTGTAACCATTTTGAAATGAAGGAAAGCACCGTTGAGTTTGTGGCAGTGATACCTTGTTAATCTTTTCTTTAGGATGGGTGAGCAGATTGGGGAAGTGTGAGAGAACATCGCAGTTCAGAACCACCTGGGTCTGCTCATCTGTTCCCGTCACAATGTTTCCAACCGCCCTCAGAGCTGCTGTCTAGAGTTTGAAAATAAGGAAACAGCAAAAAATTCTGTTTTACTTAACAGGGCAAAACAAAAACAGTGTTTAAACTGTTCAGCGGGAGCAGCGTCTTACCTGAACTTTTACCTCCTGGTGGCTGAGGAGAGGCACAAGAAATGGAACGACTCCAGAATCGATGACCATCTGGATCTGTTCGTTTCCTCCGTCCGTCAGATAGGACAGAGCCCACACTGTGTCTACTAGTATCTAAACATAAACACCCATTGGGTGAGCACAGAGCTTTTTTGTACAATTTAAACAGCCTAAACCCAATTGTCCAATGATACTTACATTTATATCAGTGTGGTATATTAGCACACAGAGAGCAGGCAAAATCTGTAAAAAGGAAACCCGTAATGAAAGGGAGCTGGAAGCAGGGAAGAAACAACAAGTTGGATCAAAATGCATGCTTTATATATAAGGATATTAGCATATTAGGCTAGCAGTTCAGCAACCTAAGCTGCATCATAACATAACCAGCAGTGTGAATATACAAGTTTATGAAGTCAGTAGCTGGAAAAGTGAGGTCAAAAAACACTTGATAGGCGTTTCAGCTGTTGTGCTTCCTCTACCGTAAAGGGACTTGAATCTACTTGCTACAAGTACTTTTAAAAAGATACTACCTTAAAGGTTTGTGATCTAGAAAATGAAATGTCAGCATTTGTTATTTTGCCATCATGTTTCCCAACAAGCTTTCACAGCAGCTGTATCTGATGACATCACATAAAGCTAGAAACTACGTTTTAACTACAGTTAAACGCAACACATTTTGTTTTGCTCCCATTTTTTTAATGTTGCACACCTGTGCACTAATCATGGTGTCTAATCGGCACCTTGATATGGCACACCTGTGAGGTGGGATGGATTATCTCAGCAAAGGAGAGCTGCTCACTTTCACAGATTTATGCCAAGTTTGAATTCATGGGCTGCATCCTCCAAAGGCCAGATTTGTGGGCCAATTATGTCATAGCGCAGCGTCGAGGTCTGTTCGGATTGTAACACTCCTCGTTATGCGTCTGACAAATGCATCCTTCTTTTTGTCCCGTTTTGATGGACGGCCCCGGTGTATCCTACGTAGCCTTGGATATTCCGTGATTCATTGCGATTTCAAGCAAGGTGGCTGCTCCGTGATCAGAGGAAAAAAGGTACGTGGCACAAACAGTGGTGAATATTGGAAGTTCAGTTTAATACAAGTATGTGAATAGTTCTGTGTGAAATTAATGAAAATAGTTGTTTTAAATGGTTATTGAGTCAGATATGTAGAAGGTAATGTTTGTTTTATTGAAATGTTTTAATCTGTTCCTGTGTAAATGCGTTTGGCTGATACTTAAGGACAGATTCTAATATATCTGCAGTGTGGGGACTATAAATCTGATACGATACAGCTATTGAAGCACCTCGAAAATGTTATCAACACCCAGAGCAGCAGTGAGAAGCTTGGTATGCATTCTTTTCCTGCTTTGTGTGTCCACTCCCATGGTTGCTAAGCGATAGAGCGCATGGGGATATAAGCCGCTGAAGGCTGGACCTGTTTGAATCGACAGCCAAGACTCTCAAGATAGAGCTGGTCCTTGGAAGGATGCAGCCTTTGAAATCGAACACACCCAAAGACTGGTTTATGAACAATATTTGAGGGGATAAAAAAACAGGAGCAGTTTATTTTTTTGTTGAGTTTTTACTTCGATTTGTCCTTTACATTTTATTCCTCCATTTTTGCCACATTGATCCAAACACCCAGAGTCATATTCCTGGTGTATCTGCCTTTTATATATGTTGTAAAATCCTGCTGTGAAAGTTTCTCATTTTGAGCTGGAGTTCTATCAGTTTCCAACAAAAACATTACATTAAGAAAAGCGTGGCAAAACGGCTGATACAATATCAAAGCCAGTCTTCATCACAGCTTATGCTTCTACAAGAATAATTAACCAATAACAGAAGATTCACTGGTGCAGATCTAAGATGTAGCCAGTAAAGCATACACTCCTCTCCAGACATGCTCACCTCTTGCACAGTCTCCATGGGTGGAGGGGGATCCTTGTTGCGACATAGGTTAACAATGACCCAGGTAACATTGCGGAGGAAGGTGATGGGGATTGATGGGTTGATGAAAGAGAGCAGAGGCTTTACGACACCCAGGGAGATGACATAATCCCTGCACTGTGGACCATCACCTGAGCAGGAAGTAATAAACATGTCAGCCTGGGCTTGAGCTGCTAACCTGCGCAAACCAGCATCAGTAGGTCCTACTTACCTATAATGTTTCCTAAAGCCCATACAGCCTGTTCACAAACGTTCTGGTGATGGGACTGGAGCAGTCGCAGGAACAAGGGCACTGCGTCTGGATGTACAAACAACAAATCAAAATTCTGCCCGAGGTGACAGCTTGTGCAGCTCCACAGATAAGCTTGTTTCCAGGAAACACTCAAAGCCAAAATAAAACAGAAATCCGAAACATCATATAAAACCTAAGCAGAGAAGACAACAAAACCTTCATTAATAATTAACTGCCTTTTCTTGAGAAAAAAAGAAACTGTTGGGATATACATGCCTCCCCAGGGCCATGCCTCAGTGTTGGCTCTCTGCTAACATTTTCAAAGAAAAAAAACTCTTAAAAATCATTAAATGTTTGCAACAGATCAAGCATCTTTTTTATTAAACACCAACATGTCAATTTCTGATGAGAAAGAAAAAGAAATCAAATTATCTTTTTATTCTAATCCCTGGGACAAGTTTTAGTTATTATCATGGATACAACTAAATAACCCTGCATGAAAATTTTAGCACTAATAACTTGGGGGTGATTTATTACATCCTAAAGTAATATTTGCCACTTCTTGTTAGGCATGCAGATTTCACTGGTTAAGATTGGATGTTACATATTTTCTTTATTACTGCAATGATGATAAATTGGTACATAGTATCATGGACTGGAAGACCTTTGACGGAATTACATAATTAATTACATTCATGAACGGTATGCTTGTATTAAGATTTGGTGGAGCTGGTTTATTGTAGAAAATGTTTTTGGAAGACAAAGATATTCTGGCAGAAACACATGACTGTCTTATATCCACAACAGCAGCTGTAGCCACCTGCATCATTTCCATTGAAAACATGTTGCTAGAAAGGAAACAATTACCCAAACTGCCCCATCATTCTTTTTATACTTCTCGCTACCTGGAGTCTATGTTACAATAAACAAGCACAAGAACAACAAGCATTATGCGTTTATCTCAACTCCTACAGTCATCTTTATAACATATTCCTAAGATGCACTTTCTTACCTCAAGGGAATGATCAGACTTACATTAAAATTTAAAAAGCTTAAGATTTACCTTCACATTAATCTTTGTTTCACTACCTAGTAAAATGTTTTTTTTAAACCACCACTTCTCTGAACAAAAAAAACAAAACAAATCCTTGTTACTGAAGGGGGTAACACTGGGTCTACATACTTGATTTGACCACAGCCTGAGTCTGTGCTGATGTTCCAGAGGCAATGTTGGTCAGAGCCCAGGCAGCCTCAAACTGGAGAGAAGGACTGGAAAAGTAAGAGAAAATTAAATCAGCCAGAGATTACAATAAGTTGTAAGATAAGATAAAAATAAACAAAAACAAAAAAAGGACAAAAAAAACCCCATGTATGTTTTTTTTTTTTTGTTTTTGTTTTTTTTTTGTTGGGGGGAAAAAAAACAGAACATCTTAATTCCATCCAATTTCCAAATCATTGATCCTTAATAGGTTGGTAATTGTATATTCTACATGGATTATGTGAAATAAGCATTGAGGTTTCGAGTTCAAACTTTTTATCAGTATGAAGCTATGTTAATGAGGAAGGAGTAATACATTTTTTTTTTTGAAAAACTGATGCAACAAAAGGAAAATATCAAAATATTGTGGTCATGGGTGATTAATCCATCCACCACAATAAATATTTAACTTTCTCCAATAAAGATCTGGAATTCTTGATGGTTTGTTTTACTCTTCTTAGCACGGACGGCAAATAAACAAGACATTGCTATGGTGCGACAGGCCTGTTGGTAGTAAATCAGGTCTGTTTTCTCCAAGAAAGAATTCAGAGAACTCAATTTAAAGATATTTAGTACTGCTGGATAAAATCAAAACTTAGCTTCTCGTCATAATAGTAAATATATATATATTTTTTTTTTTTTTTTTTATGAAGAGCAATCGATTATACAGAATGATCTCCAGAAGGAACATGTGTTCCAAAATGTAGCTGTTGCGTGATCCACTTCTTCCCTATAGTTCTTACAACTAAGCTATTTAATCTCTACCCTCAGTGGATACAAGGTCCTGGGAATTGGGGAACTCTTAGAGACAGGAATGTCGATATATTTGGCTTGGCCTGAGCTGAGAGAGGCAGCCAGCTGCCCTGCATGCCTCAAGCTCACTCTCACGTGTGGTCGCAGTGGGAAATAACAAGCTTAATGCACACCTAGCTTCTGTGACCATTAAAAAAAAAAAAACTGCCACAGTCGCAGATTTAGAAAATTACAATACATTTGTTTTTTTTGTTTTGTTATAGAAAGGAATAAAAAGGAAAAACATAGAACACTTACTTATCATCTCGTTCAAGGCATTTTACTAAAATGGGCAGAATCCCAGACTTTATCAAGTCATCAATGGGAGGGTTTCTGTCACTTGAGAGAAGTTTTCTGACAAAATAAAAATAAAAGTTTGAAATTATTCTCAATCAAAACCATTAAGTTTTAATATAAACTCCTTTATTTTAGAGCTACTAACCGGGCTGCTTGCACTGCACTGAGCTGTATAACTGCATTGTCGCTGGTTGCATTCTGTAGTAATACAAAAAGCATTATATAACAGCCACTAACAATTTATATGCAACATTTGATAGTGCAATTCAACAATTGAATTAAACTCCTACCTGTAAGATTGCCTCAAGTGTAACATTTTGCTGCAAAATAAGAAATGGAGAATATTAACATCTGTGGAGATTTAGCAGTATAGACTAACACAGACCCTGTACATGAGCAAAATGCATAACTGGTATCAGATGGTAAAGTCATATTCCGCCACAGACAAATGCTAAAACCAAGGAATATCTTTATATCAGTTGCAATTTTTTCAATTTCTTGGACACCAACGTTGTGATAATGATTTTTTTGTGATATACATATAGAGGCTTGTGTAAAGAATTTAAACCAGTCTCCTGAGTCTATACCTCAGTCGTATTCAGGGATGAATCATTACTCCACAGTGATGTCAATGATATTTAGTCAAGCTTCAATTGATTATGTAACAAAAGATTTTTATCAATTCAGTAATTAAGTTTCAACACTTTTCTTTTTCTGCTTCAAGAGTGGAAGAGGGAAAAAACAAAAGTTTGAATATGTGCAGCTATTCCGGTGTAAACATCTACCATGATCTGTTTCTTTTCTGATATGCAGACAAGATTAATAGTTGTTACTCAGAGTCAATGATTAGTAGTTATGGAAATGGCGAGCATCATTTTAATAAGAGTAGCATCTAATGAATGTTTGAAAGTATGAAACGGGATCCTGGCAATCAACCTACCGGCTCAGTATTAACAGTCTATTGAATTTTTTTTCAAACTGCAAGATAGGTTGTATATGTAGTCAAGGAGGAAACCGATGCTGAATATTTTGACATCAGTCTGTCAGATCCCTGTCTGTGCTGCTGACTTTTTTAGGCCGATTCTTAAAGCCGATTGTATTTTCTACCTACATTTGCATAACAAAATAATAGCAGTTGTTATACAGGCCTAAATATAAACAAAAAGAAACATTAACACATCAAACACCACACCAACAATAGACAGAACAAAGAGGGATTTGCAATGCATGCTGCACTTTGCGTGATGTCATAACATGGCTGCTAAATGCACTAAAGAATGTTTTATTGGCTGATGTAGATAAAAGAAAAAAAAAAGAACTATGATTAAACACTCAAAGTTCAATGTATTTAAGAATAAGTTATAACTTTCATACATCACAATATGAATTCACAAGTATCGCATTTTGGAAAATATCCTCAGCACGTCAGCAGGGAAGATGAATTGCTTAATAATCCCCTCTAAGCTCTAAATACCCTGTTTTCTGAACTATGTCGTTCACAGGTTGTTTTTCAAGCTTTGCAGTATGTCTGATTTTCAGGTGTACGATAAATGTTTTGCTTGCCTAAATCTTTGTTTTTATACTTTTTGCTTAAGAACTATAGGCTTAGCATCATAAAGAAAGCCAATCAAAGGCGAGTAAATACAGCCTCTTTTCATAGAATTGAACTGTTATACCTTCCCCATCTTTGAGTCTAACTTACAGCCACACTTACCCCTTTAAAGTCTGAGTCGACATCAGAATCCTCCAGACTCTCCTCCTGGGGGACATTTCTCTTCTTCAGTAAATGTTCGTCTCGTTTGTTCTGACCAAGGAAGAAAACACAAAAGCATTGAGGGCAGGAATTCAAAGTGTTTCTACATTAATGAATGTAGAAAAGAAAACAATATATAGATTAAAGTTATTGAACTTAGATAATAGCTTTATTCCTTCTAGCTTCAACCCAAATAGAAAGTAGTTTCAAATGAACGTGTTTTTATTTTTTTTCTACAAATGCCTCTTTAAAACAGGACACTGAATCTAAAACCCAACACACTGCAACTCTGAAAGCTCATATTCATTCAGCATGCGTCTACAAGGCATGTGAGTCAGTGGTAGGAGGAGATTCCCTTGCCCTACATTCCTGTGCATCATGCCTATGTGCGTCACTGATGACTAATCATCCAGTGCAGTACTTCTTGTTGCTCTGATCCAGCTACAAGGAATGCGCTAGACTCAGAACCACTTTAGAGCTTCACATAAGAAATATTCAGCACCCATTTTTAACCAGTATGCTCCCATGATGTGCTGATAGTGTTTTACTGCATCTTTTTTTATTATTATTAAAAGGAGCCATATCAACATGGTGCACTCCATTATCTTTAAACTATTAAGTTAAAGGTTGAAGATGGTGCTCAGACGCAGACTTCCTTTGCACAACAAAAACACATGTAGGAAAAACTTCAATGAATGTCAGATGTAATTATGATGTTGAAAAGAATCTTTTAAAACGGTAGTAATGACACATTTCTGCTAGATAACAGGTATCTTTAATGTTTTACCATTTCATGTTCTAAAAAGTGAAGAGAGGGCACACACTGGGGTAGATTGTTTTTCCCTGCATGGCCATTCAGACTATTAAATGCAGCCCCCATCAGAGTCCAGTGTGAAGCTCTCGCAGCCTTAAGGTAACCCACAGTGTACACCTCACACAGCAGCACACCGTTTACGGGAAGTAATAACGGATGCTGACATCTCTTACACAAGTTATTGAACAATGGAAGATGACATCATTATGGTCAAATCATAAGGCGAAAAAAGATACAAAAAAATAATAAATAATAAAATATTTACAATAGTGGGGTCCCGATACAACTTTTTCCATCTCTGATACAATACTGATATTGCAGCTTTAAGATTTGGCCGATATCAATATTGACCTGATACGATAATAGCACGAATCATACATCATTTTACTACTTATTTTGTACTGTAGAATGTTAGAAAAGGACTTGATCAAGTTCCGTGTTTTTTGTCAATGAAATAATTTCGTTGACATTCCTTTTTTTCATGGCGATAATGGGAACCTACGTAAGTTTTCGTTGATGGGACGTTGATGGGACGAGATTACATAAAAACGTTAGCGGGTGGTCTCTCAGATGTTTAAAATGCATCATTGTGCTGTAATCTACTAAGCAGTATTAGCCTTGCTGCTACATCCTGTTTGGTCATGCTGCTCACCTGCCGTGCAGCGGCGCACATTCTGCATGACCACAGATGGACCACGGCAGCAGCGGCAATCTGGAATGGTCCGGCGCTGCGCTCAACTTGGACAAACGCTGTTCTTCCAGCTGTGCTAGTGCATAAATGAGTCTTTGCGTGTCACTTAGCTCAAAGTCTGCCCTTGTGCTTCACACTGACTGTTTGCTCTCGGCATTATGGCTCTTCCTGCCCTCGCTACTTAGCCGAGTAAACTAACCCCAACCGCCAGCGGCCAAAATCATTTTTGCCTGCGAGTTGGTCTAGCCTCGATCAATGCCCCACGCCCTAAATCTGGCGTGGAAAGCGGGCAGGGTTTTGAGGGCGTGACGACAAAACTGCACGACTGTAGGTCTGCCTATTGAAAGCTAAAAGTTTTCTTTCTGTTGCTGTTGTTCAATAAAAATGTTTAAAGATCATTTGAGGCGAGAATGTACTTTAAATAGTCCCTATATGGTCCATTTACCGATTTAATGCGTAATTAAAGAAACAATTTCCAAAGTTGAGAGGACCGCAGCAACCAGGAGACCTCCAAAGCTAACGGAGGCCAGGGTTAAACGCAGCCCGTCTGCAGCAGCCCTCTCTTGGCTTAGCAGTGTTTGAAGAACCGCTGGCTCTGATGGCGATTTTTGACTCAGCTTTGGAATCAGTTTTGGAAGGATTAGACTTTGGGGTTTTCATTGATACGTGAGACAGGAAGAGGCTCTACGCTCATTCATTTTTGAGAAGGAAGTATTCGCCGGTTTACCAACAAGCCGTTTGTTTACACTCCCCCACCAGCTTCCTGTCACGCTTACTACGTCACAGTCAGTTGAGCTCATTGGTCCGAGCGTTGGCCAATAGGCACAGACAGCGGTTTGAAAGACAACAGGTTGTTCTCATCAACAATCTTCCGATGTCTCATTCATCAGGGCCAGACTAAATAACACCTTTCATCTCCCATTTAGTCTGGTTTACCAGGCTACTCACTACTTAAACTGTAAGTGGCTGATCATCTTCTGCAAAGCGTAAAAAAACAACATTTTGTCCATCAGGATTTCATTTCTTCCAACTCATATGAGGTTATGCGAAATCTTCTTTCATTTCCACCAAAAAGAACCGAAATTATACTCAAAGCAAATACTTCATTGCATCCAGATGAAAAGGTAAATGGAATACTGCTCTCTTAGTTCTTGTTCCATCTATTCCTATATGATGTAAATGTTTCCTTGTATTGTCATTACAACATCAGTTTCCTTTGAACATTTAAACATTTAGTAAACATATTCATAAAAATTTAAGATCCAGATTTCCATGACATTATAAAGCAATTATGTAGGTTCTCTGTTTTGTTTTTTTTATATCCCTATCTACCTATCAGACCTATCCCTATCAGAAGACTATCTACTTTGATCCCTGAGCAGCGGCAACCATGGGGCAAACTATAAGAGATGATCAATAATGATACAATATTGGTACGGATCATCCTTTACTTATTTTGTAGTGTGGAATGTTAAAAAAGTTGTGATTAAGTGATATTGGTCAAAGAACAATAGTCAACATTTTTTACTGATAATTGAACAACTGACTATTTTTTTTATAATACCAACGGGTAACATCAACTTTAGACATGTTAGAATGTTCAAGATTTAAGGTGCAGGCAGATCTAATCCAATAATAGTTTTTAGCCTAATATCAGATGGAGACATCCTTAAACACAAACATTTTACAAACTATTAGATTTGATTTAGCACCACATATGGGAGTAACAAAATGTGCTTTAAGGAAAAAAAATGGATTGGCCTGTTTTGAATGCCATGCAAATAGGGGCAAAAAACAAATACATTGGATTAGGTCCTGGGTCGCATCTGCCAGCAGGGTTAACAAACCCCTAAACTAGCTCTGAAGTCAATCTGAGCTGAGGTTCTATCATTTTGTTCCAATCTGGAGGCTGTGCCAATAAAAATCCACAGCATTAGAGGGAAAACAAAAACTAATCGTTGCAGGTTGACTTGAGCTCTATCAGAGTTGAAAAAGAAATTTGTGTAGAAAACATCAAAACAAAAGTGCACAAAGCTGTCATAGGCAATGCCAGTGAGAGGCGCTCTAGCTTTCCCATAGATGTAAACAAGGAAAAAAGACAGGGGTTGTGTCCAAACATCTGCCCTAATCACTACATAGGGCAGTATATAGTGATTACGCCATGTTAGACCAGCGTCCGAACATCTAGTGGATGAAAAAGTAATGAGCTCGAATTTTCCCACAATGCACCTTGAAAAGTAGCAGTCGTCCATGGTCACGGGACCAGCAGATATATCTCAGATAGCTTTGCAAGAGCTAAGCATCCTGGGATTTATTGTCACGGCGACCAACGAAGAGCGAAAAGTAGTGATCATCTGTCAGTTAACCGAGTTCACTATAAAGTCCACTATATAGTCCCCATTCTATATAGTGATTGAGGAATTAGGGCAGATGTTTGGACATAGCCAGGATGTAAACAATGAACCCAGCAGCGGAGAGAAGTCATTTAATTGGACTTCATACTTTCTTATTCTGGGGCAGGTTTCAACTGTTGCGAGTCCACCACTGCTTTGAACCCCCCCTCTGACTAAGAAGTTTGGTAGATTCAAGCCGACTTTATCATGGTGGGTCTAAAAACTCCCTCTGGGAAAATGGATTTCCAGAACACCACCTCAAATTGCAACTGACCTAACAAAACCACAACAAACAAGTAAAATTTACAAATCTCCCATCTTTTTTATTTTATTTAAAAGCATCCCAAATGGCATCAGTCCAGTAAAATGGAAATAGGAATGTGTAGAGAACAACATATAAAGCAAGAACATCACCTGAGAAAAAAGTGCATAATAAAAACCACAGGCCTGTATGAATACCAGGGAAATATCCTTAATGGTTTTCTCAACTCTCCTGCACCAGTGGTGCTTCCACCACCGCATTCACCCACTCCCACACTGTAACACTACTGCCACTTCATCACTCTCTGGAGCCAGTTGTTTTCTGAACATTTTGATTGGTTTCTGAACCAAAATGTTCAGGCAACCTTATTTACAACATCTCTGTGTAGAAATTTCATTTGCAGGCTGCTGGTGCCCGTGACATCAGAGACAACCCTGTCAGGGCGGTAAAGTGCTCATAAACCTCCAAGGTGTTCAGACAGCATAAATAATTAAAGGTTTTATCAGAGCACCCGTTTGCAGCAATACTGAAATGAAAAATGTGACGCGTTTAGTTACCCAGTCTCCCTGCACTGTTATCCTCTACAATATTTCCAGACTACAATAGAGGGAGGATAAAACACTTTAGAATGGCAGAGCTTTAGGCTGACTCTTTGGACTGGGTTACACACTGAAACTGCTTTGGTGGGGAAAAACTATGTCGTGTCCATAGATTGGTGTAAGAGAAATATTAACATTCACACTTCTCACCTTTCTCAACTCAACTGTCACCTCATTTCGATGTCTTCTCATAGTCTGTAAAAAAAGAAAAAAAAAAAACAGTAAATGACAATTTTATTTATAAACAATAACAGAAGAGGTAAACATTATTGGAGGGCTTTATTAAAGTAATACACTACATTGTGTATAATCATAAGATATGAGGTCAAAAATAAAACAGTTTGTTTAGATGACATTTTTTTTTTTTTTTTTTTTACAGAATCTTGTCAGAAGGATCACTTGAAACAGAAAGGGTCTGTAAAATAAGTCAAATCAAGTCCAACTGAGCAGTTGGTTTATGCAATTGCTGTATTTGTGCGTCTGCTGGGTTTCCAGATAATCCAGAGCAGTTGGAAATGGTCTATGATCTTGTGACTGTTTAAAAAGGTTCATGTTGCCTTCCTAAATAGCCTCTTACGTAATTTGGGGCAGTCATAACCATGGACGCGGGGGAAGAGAGGCATCTCCTGACCACTGCAAAGGAGCGAGAATGCTGATACACAGACCCAAATAAAACTCATTCCTTTACAGAGAATAAAACATCAAATAATCTGATCTTAACCATAAACAAGCCAACCACAGAGGATTTAACGCGTTGATGGCTTATATGTACACTGAATATTTGGATTCTGCATTACTAGCATCAAACTACCCATCCTTATCCAAGACAGCAAAGTCTTATTAATGGTATTTTAAAAGTTTATGGCCCAAATGTCAAACTGCAGTCCTCGGAGGCCCATGTCCTGCAACTGTAAAACGTCACTCGGCCTCAATGCATCATTTTCACATTATCATCAGCAGGACTCTATAGAGCTTTACTGCATGAGATCATTTGCATGTGATTCAGAAATGATGGTCCAGGGACACATTCAAAAGCTAGCAGGAATAACTGTCATTAGATTTCAGCACAAGATCCTGAGATGTTCAAGTGCCTTTTTTGGTCCACTTCCATGTTTTTAAGTGTTGCTAAATATTGCTTAAGGTATAGTGGAGGATTTGTGATTTTTTTTTTAAAAGACTTGATGTATAATTCCCTTTTTTTTCTCTCTGGGAGTCCAAGTTGAAATTACAACAAGACAGTCCAAAATGATGAGAGAAAAGTCAAGAGTTTGGCAAGTTGGATTACCGTAGGTATCTACTGCCACACAAAACTGTGCAAGTTGCAGAAGTACAGTTATTCAAACCTTTACATAGTCTGGGTCTCATTGAACCATTCACAATTCGTTAGCAGGTTCCTTTAGTATTTCAATTTGATCACATAAAATTGAAAAAATTACTTCACTGGCATGTAATAATTGTAACTAGAACAGGATCAAACTGGGAATGACTGGGCTTTAACCTTCAAGATGCATAAAAAGCCTTGATCAGAAGCTTGATGTCTTCTGTGATCTAAAAGTTGTTTCGGCTTAGAAACTTACTTCACGGATGATAAACTTATCTTGATTGACAACTATTTAGAACAAAACTAGGTGGGTAATGAGCCTGTGACATTTGGTAAGTTAGTGTTTTAGATGCTCTCTGCTCTTGCACACCATATTCAAATGATTGCATTACCTTCTTATGATGTCATGAAGTGCAACAGAAGCCTTTTAATCACTAAGATATTTAAGTTAAGTGAATGGCAGCTGGGAGACATCTCAAACATGCAGGGACAGAGGGCCTTGAAGAGCAGGTTTGAGAAGGACTGCTATAAAAAAATTGCATTATCTACACGAATCATTACCAATTCTGCAGAAAAAAAAAAACACGAATGTGGGTTTAAATGCACATGTTTTGGGATTCAAATATGCTCATGGGTAATTGAGAAATGGACCTATTTAAACTAGACCTACAGGCGTAATGATGCGTATCTCAATGCAGAATTGCAAACGTGAAACACAAAAAAAAAAAAGCTGAAAAGCTTTCAGGAACATTTGACTCAAAGCTGAGATTCATAAACTTAAACACATGTATCAGATCTGTATGTTAGAGCAGGTAAAAGCTGGCTTTTATCAGAACTGCTTGTTTAAGTTAACGCAATCTCTGTTAAATATCCGACTCAACAGACAAAGTCTGGAAATAAAAATTTAAGATCGCTTTAATGTCAATCCTATGGCGAAAAAACCTGTGGGGTCAAAATATCGTCATTTAGCTCAGCGTTTAGTGGCTTAGCTTGGTTAGCCTCCTCGCGGCGATAGCTAGCTAGCAAGAAGGGCTGGGTATGGTAAATGTGAACAAGTCACTTAAGTTTATATCACATTTCATTTTATGAATTATAGCATTGTGACAAGGTATGGGAGTAATTTTAAGTCGGTAAGCTTGTGTCGGCAGTAGAACGCTGGAAATGCCGGGCAGGGCCCAGCCCAGCCTGTGACCCGGTGTCCATCCCATCAGCAAAGCTAACCTGACAGCTACACCGCCAGTCCTCAACATTTCATCAAATGTCATGAAGCTTATGGCTGAACAGGAGCGGTCGCTCACTCTCCAGATAATTAAGCGACAACCACAGCTGTGGTCATAACACGTTCAAACATCCATGTCGCTTTTTAGTGGGACATCTGCTGAGAAAATCCTTCTGGTAGTTGAAATTAGCTAGCTAACCAACTGGCTAGGTAGCTGACAGACTGACTGGTAGGCAGCTTCAGCTGGGGCCAGACTACCTAACGAGGCCCGCAGACTTATTTATTGCACTGTAATATAGATTACAAATATCCCCTTTTCGTTTTTCTTTCGTGTAAGCTTACCTCGACATCGCGGCCCTTGTTTTTAAAGCTCTTGATACGGTGGTTTTCCAAGCCGGCGTTGTCTGCCATGGCTGTGCGGGGTGTAACTGTGACTCCGGCTTTACTGTATCTGCTCCGTCAAAGGCACGGTAGCTCCTGCGCTGCTGATGGTTCCGAAGGAGGGGGAGGTAACAGATCGCAGAGTGAGGGGAGGAGTTCCTCCTGCCTGCTGGGCTGCCCTGCTTCCCTCCGTAGCTAAATTCACCTGCCAGCAGCAATCCTGGGGAGGGAATCCTTAGGATTTCTGACCAATAGGCTTTGATATAAC
>NW_015150734.1:296640-298531 GCF_000732505.1 Cyprinodon variegatus
ATCCCAGAATTTTGGATCTTAATGTAGATGGGCACCATGAAGGAAGAGATGTGGGAGCACTCAGCTCCACTGACAAAGATGTGAATTTTTTGGGATGGCCAGTAACACACTGGTGAAAAATGACGAAATTAGGCAATTCCATAAATGGAACAGCAGAAGGTCATTAAAACAAGAGCTAGTCTCTAAAACAGGCATGGCTACAGCTTGATGCTAAAATGTTTAGCTGTCAGAGTTCAGTCAGAATTCTGAGAAAAAGTCAGAATTCTTTTATTAAAGTCAAAATTGACTTTTTTCCCATATTAAACTGAATAATATTTAAATATCAGTTAACTTTTTTATTTTTACAGTGGCCCTAATCCTCATCCCTGCTTTCTGTGGATTGCTCAGTTCAGCTGGCTTCCTCCTGCCAAGAGGAGGAAGGAGCCAGACTGATTTGCAGGTGTGAAGCGGCCGGTTTGAAAATCGGTTCCTCCAAGTCCTAAGCCATTGTTCTATACCGGAAAAGGGTGGCTTGTCTCGTTCAGGTTTGTTGAGAGGTCCTGCCTCAAGTGGAGGGATTCAAATATCTTGGGGTTATGTTCAAGAGTGAGCGGAGAATGGAGCGGGAGATTGATAGACGGATCGGTCCGGCTGCTGTTATAATGCAGACTCTGCAGTGGTCTGTCGTGGTGAAGAGAGAGCTGAAAAAACAGGCAAAACCTTCGATTTACCGGTAGGTCTATGCTCCAACCCTCACCTATGGTTATGATATCTGGATCATGAATGAAAGAATGAGATCCCGTGTACAATCAGCTGAAATGAATTTCCCCCGCAGGGTGGCTGGGCTCTCCCTTAGAGATAGGATGCAGAGCTCAGTGATTCGTAGTAGATCTGCTTGTCCTCCATATTGAGAGGAGTCAGATGAGGTTGCTTATCTTTTTCAGATGCCCTGATCCCACCAGGAGGCCCAAGGGACGACCCAGGACAGGCTGGAGGGACTATGTTTCTTGGCTGGCCTGGGAGAGCCTCAGGCTTCTCTGAGCAGTGCAGAAGGTGGTGTCTCGCCAGAGGGAAGTCTGGGGGTCTCTCTTGAGATTGCTGTCCCCTTGATCCTTTCCCGGATGAAGCAGGAGACTACAAGTCTTGGGTTAAGAAAAACAACTATTGTATTGGTGCTGTGGAGGCTACATGATCGCTCTGCTTTTTTACTGTTACCTTGTTGCAGGAAACTTGGATCCCAGACAGGGATTTTTTTTCTTGGAGTTTGAATGTTCTTGATGTGCAACCCTGTCATTTTTTTTTTTCATTAGGTAAATGACCAAAACTGCTTGCATCTGATGGAAGTTAATGGATATGTCTTCAAGGTAATCCACAAAGGATGCAACCCAAACGAAAAAAAGGCACTGGCTTTTATAAAAAAGTTAAAACCACCAACGAATGTCAAAGCCCCAAGACTGATCAAATTCAAATGTAAACAATGCATTTTTCCTTATTAGAAGCTCACAATTTTGCTGCCAGGATGTGTTGAAACTACATTATGGTGTCATCATATACATATACTTTCTGTTTCACCTTACACTTATTCTTTTTTATTTTATTTATTTTTTTTTTTAGAATTAACACATAAGCTAAAATGGGAGATAACCTTTATTCTCCCTCTTCAAAACTCTTGGCAGCAAAGTGAAACAAATTGAAGCATTCAGATACACAGAATTAAAATATATATATATATCTATACAAAAAAAGGGAGACATTATAAATTTCTATCATAAAAAAGCTGATAGATATGAACAGAAAATGAGTGTCCAGCTGAGCAGGGTGATATTAAATACAATACAAACACTTTTGGATATTGATGAATAAAAAACAAGACTGAAAAAGCAGGAGATACAGTTATAAAAATAAGTAGGGA
>NW_015150734.1:301148-306431 GCF_000732505.1 Cyprinodon variegatus
CTTCTCTGAGTTAGAGCATGAAAGATGGGTCGAGGCTGGGTCTTCCAACATGACAACTACCAGAAGCACACAGCCAGGATTACCAAGGAGTGGCTCTGGAAGAATCATATCAAGTTTCTGGCGTGGCCAGTCTCCAGACCTAAACCCAGTAGAGAATCTGTGGAGGGAGCTTACACTCTCGACAGCCCAGAAACCTGACTGATCTGGAGAGGATCTGTGTGGAGGAGTGGGCCAAAATCCCTCCTACAGTGTGTGCAAACCTGGTGAAAATCTACAGGAAATGTTTGAACTCTGTAATTGCAAAGACTACTGTACCAATTGTTAACATTGATTTCTTGGGTGTTCAAATACTTATTTGCAGCTGTATCATACCAATAAATAGTAATAAAAATAAAACATCGTAATTTCTGGATACTTTTTTAGATTGTCTCTCACTGTGGACATGCACCTACGAGGACAATTTCAGACTCCTCCATAGTTACTAAGTGGGAGGGAGAACTTGCAAAAAAAGCAAGGTTTAAGTGATCAACTTGTCAGTTTATTGGGAGTAGTGATGGTTATAGAGCCTAACAGCTGCTTGAATGAGGGATCTTTGGCCTCTGCTTTTTTTAATCAGACAAAATGACTGGAGTCTGGAACTGATCACTTTCCTTTCCCTCATAATTTAGTGATCCCCCATCATGATACTGCCATGGCCTAGTTTCAGTGTGGATTTGCTAACCTTTTGCTAATGTTTAGGTATGTTTTTGTGTCAAACTTACCTTTTAGAATTGAAAGGCCTGTTTTATACATGTTCCTTTGTCTATTTATACAGTGAAAAGAGATGTTCAAGTTCCTTTCTCTTCTTTTCATCAATTTTAAAGAAAACCGTTTATTAAAATCATATACTCTGTATATATATATGAATGATCTGTTTTACAAGCTTCATAACATAGCTATTCACCACTTATAACTTTATAAAAACCTTTCAATAAACACAGGAGTCAAAAAGTCATCTCCAAAAACACAAGTTCAATAAATCAAAATCTGGATTTGTACAGTGTCATTAGTGCAAAGACAAGCATTTGAAATATTTGACGGTCACACATCAGCAGCAGCTATGCTTTGCCAGTACAAAAAACTTAATGATATATTTTTATATGTATCTCTAACCAGAGACGTCCAGCTCCAGTGATGTTGTTTGATCGGAGAGAGTAAATGATTATCAAGAAAATTGATTTAAAAAAAATAAAAAATACCCCTATGAAACTCCATTTCCAAAACAAACAGATAACCAGATGCTGGATGCCACCTGGAAAATTAACCGTCTCCCTGGTGTCAGGTTGTTTTTTTTAACCATCACTGTCTCAACCAAAATCCAAACCATGTTATGAAGACATCCCTATGCTTAAAACAAAAAAAATCTTCTTCTCTTGCAGCTAAAGCTACACGATTTGTGATAGAATGTTTTTGTAAAATAAATACAAATAAATATGTGATGCCTTCTGAGACATCCGTAAAGCCTTTAGAATGGTAAAAATTGTGAAAGATAAGTATAGAGCGGTTTAAAACATGGCTTCTGATCCTGAAACTGGGAACATTTTACTATTACAACAATTGTCCGGTAACTACACACTGGGAGTAAGCAGCAAGTGAAAGTTGTTCAGTTTACACATCATGAATACCACTGAGACAGGGTAAATGTTTTACACTGTTCTATCTGCACAGACCAGAGCAGCTCACAACAGATGAGCCTTAATCAGACATCCCAACTTATTCAATACATAACGATTCAAAGCAGCAAAGAAAAAAAAAGGCAAGGTAAACAACAGGACATGAGATACATGTAAGTTACACATCAAAATAAAACCCAATCAAGGTCAAACTGTAGTGTCACAGACGGTGCTGAAGGATTTAGAGGGCGACGGCAATACAGAGAGGCGCTCATTTAGAAGATCTGCTGTTCAAAGAGGATCTTCTCAAATCCTTGTGGTGGAGTGTGATAGAAATCACTAAACTGGCAGTCTAAGATGGCACTGTCGTCCACTGAAACCACAAAGAACAAGCACAAGGTTGGATATTAGAGGCGTTTACCTTTTCAGACCAGTTTCTTACATACTTTAAACATTTTGCATTCTCATAAAAGAATACACAACATTTTAAAAATAAATGATCTGGATTTGACCCACTACCAAACTTGTAAGGCTGAAGGATCTGGATTTTCTTACATTCAAAAGGTTTGACTCTTAAAAAGACAATGGTACACTTTTAAACATTTAGTCACTTTTAAACCAGAAAACTATATGCATTTCACTAAAACTGTATGTGATCAAGAAACACAAAACAGCGCATAGTTATTGAGAGAAAATGGTATATAGTTTCAGTATATTTGAAAAATAAATAATTTGGAGCCTTAAGTCACTTTCTTCCAAACATCACCAAAATTGGATGTAAAGGAAATAAAAAGTTGGATGTAGGTCTGGATTTTACTTGGCTATTGAAGGACATTACTACACACTGATTTACAATGTTTCATTGGATCTTTGGCTCCAAGTTTCAGGTTATTATTTTACTGGAAACCAAACCTCTGCTCCAGGCACAAATCTTTCACAGCTTCTGTGATCTGCTCCATTCATCTTTTCGTCAACTTCCACAAATTTTCCTATTCTCAAGAAAAACTTTCCCACAGAAAGAAGTTGGTGCCACCTGCATTTGTCACAGTGGCGATGGTGTGCTCGTTACAGTTTCCCAGGCCTAAAATTTCCGTTTGGTTTCCAATCACCAGATCTGGCTTATTCTGGTTCTGTTTTAACTAGACATTTTCCTCTTACCCCTCTTTAAAAGTTTTTTTTTTGTTTTGTTTTTGCATTTAATAGATTGGTAAGCACTATATCTCTGCTGCTCCTCTTAAATTACCATGGGCATCTTGGCTGCAAACGATTCATGCTCTCCTTGCTTGGCATCTAAGTTTAGGCAGACAGCCACGTTTTGGTAGGTTTACAGTCATGTTATACACTTTCCATTTTGAGATGGTGGATTAAACTGCCATGTGAGATGTTCAAAGCTTGAGGTGTTGTTACATGACCTAAGCCTCCATTTTATTTCACAGCAAATATAGCTTTTACCCCATCCTGATAAGAAGCATTATAGAACACTGCTAAAAATAAATAAAGGGAACATGGAAACAACACAACTCCAATTAAGTCAAACTTCTGTGAAACTGTCCACTTAGAAAGCAAGACAGATTGACAAGTAATTACACATGCTGTTGTGCAAATGGAATGTACAACAGGTACACATTATTGTCAATTAGCAAGAAACACTCAATAAGTGGAGTGATTCTGCATATGGGGACCACAGACCACTTCTCAGTATCCATGCTTTCTGGCAGATGTTTTGGTCACATTTAAATGTTGGTGGTGCTTTCACACTTGTGGTAGCATGACACAGACTCTACAAAGCCCACAAGCAGCTGAGGTAGTGCACCTCATCCAGGATTGCACATCAAGGCGAGCTGTGGCAAGAAGGTTTGCTGTGTCTATCAACGTAGTCTTCAGAGGCTGGAGGCGCTACCAGGAGATGTGGAGGACCCTCTAGGAGGCCAACAACCTAGCAGCAGGACAACTACCACTGCCTTTGTGCAAGGAGGAGCAGGTGGAGCACTGCCAGAGCCCTGCAAAATGGCATCCAGGTAGGCCACAAATTAGCATTTGTCTGCACAAAGGGTTAGAATTTGACTCCATGAGGATTGTAATAGGGCCCAACGTCCACACATGGGGGTTGTGATAACAGCCCAACACCACGCGGTATGAATGGCATTCTCCCGAGAAAACCAGGACTGTGAAATTCCCCGCTGGCACCCTGTGCTCTTCACAGATGTGAGCAGGTTTACACTGAGCATATGCAACAGATCTGACAGACCCTGGAGACACCATGGAGAGCGATCTGCTGCTTGCAACATCCTTCAGCCTTACTAGTTTGGTAGTGGGTCAGTAATTGTGTGGGGTGGCGTTTCTTTGCAGGGCTGCACAGCCCTCCATGTGCTCCTGAGAGGTGGCATGGCTGCCATAGGTGCCAAGAGGAGATCCTCAGATCCCTTGAGAGACCATATGCTGGTGCAGTTGGCCCTGGATTCCTCCTAATGCAGGACAGCGCTAGACCTCATGTGGCTGAAGTGTCAGCAGTTCCTGCACGACGAAGAGAACAAAGCTTTGGACTGGCCTGCCCATTCCACATACATGAATCCGATTGAGCAAATCTGGGACATGATGTCTCAATTCATCCACAAACGTAATGTTGCACCATAAGACTGTCCAGGAGTCGGGGTATGGTTAAGTCCAGGTGTGGGAGGAGATTTAATTTCAATTAGGTTCATTTATATAGCTCCAATTCACAACACATTATGTTAAAACCTTTACAAAGACAATACTGTCAGATTGGTTAGGAAAACCAGTTGATTGCATCCAGTCATTGACTTGCAAGAGATGCTCCTCCTGAATGAGCCTGCAATGCTGACCATTGCTTGCATTTTGTTGCTGACTCTTTAGCCATCCCTCATATCAAGCATGCATGTAGCTGGAGTGGAGAGGAAAACTTAGTTTTAACAGGAAGAAAGCTCCAGCAGACCCTGGCTCAGAGTGAGAGACCATCTGCCGGGGTTCAAGGAGATAGAGGCAGACAGAAAGAAACAGAGACACAAAAGGTAACTGTTAACTAGCTCTGCAGGTGGCCCCCCTCTGGGAAAGATGCAGCAAGGCAGGCGGCTCCGAGCCAAGTCTGATAGTCGCAGTAAAAGAAACATGACTACGCTGAAAACAGGCCAAGCGAAAATATCTATAAACAGAGATGTCGATGGCAGCAGCACAGCTGATATTTGGCAAGTCACAATACTCAGCCTCATTTTGACCTGTTTAAGGACATTACATCAAAGTTGGATCAGCTTGTAGTGTGTTTTTCCACTTTAATTTTGTGTGTGACTCTTAAATCCAAACATCTATTGGTTAATACATTTGACTACCATTGATGGTTTTTCTGTTATTTTATTGTCTGTACATTCAACTTTGTGCAGAAGAAATTATTCAATGAGAATATTTCATTTATTAGGATCTAGGATGTGTTATTAGAGTGTTCCCTTTATTTTTTGAGCAGTGTGTATTTCTTTCTTATTTCAGCTTCTTTTACTGCTACATACCAATGTGCTCCTGAGAAATCCATTTAAAGGAATAGTACACCCAAAACATGATTAGCCTTCATTTTCTACTCACCCCCATGCTGAACAACACTCTGGAGTACTTTTTTGATATC
>NW_015150734.1:307239-310732 GCF_000732505.1 Cyprinodon variegatus
ATTCCTTTAATCCAAAGATTTGCATAATGATGCATTGGTTTGGAGAAGTTTGTAAGTATATGCGGATGGAATGTAGCTCAGTTGGAAAAAACACTTTAAGTGGTCAGTAGTTCTAGAAGCGATTAATACGTATTCAGTCCATTTATGGCGATTTAGAGTAACTAAAGCAGTTAAATAACTATTGTAATTATCGTTAGCCAGGAAGTCTGGGTGTTTTTGTTTTCAGAACAAACAAATCCATCTGCTGGATAAAGACTGTGCAACTCTTTATTTTTGCTTCCAATCCTCTTGGCAAAGTGAGCCAAGCTTGGTGCCAATAACCTTTCAACATCACCTCTCCCTACCGTATAATTGCCAGTTATCAGTCTGAGCTGTAACAGATGCAGATGAGCTAGAGCCCATAGATAACAGCTGAGCAAAGGTCCTCAAATTCAACTTTTCACTGTTTCAGAGCTGCTGTGCCTCAAGCAAAGATTTAGGAAAAAGAAAAACTTCATGTAAACTACTTAGAGTGAATTCTCTAAAGGGTGTCACCTAATATCACGACATCAACGACTTCGATAATATAATCTATAACATTTTTAGGAACAAAAATGTTTAAACTATTGCACAATTCATTACAAATTTAACATTATCTCAAAATCACTGCTTAAAAATTTGCACACCGTGATGAACTGCCTGGAGTTTAGTAAATGATGATTATTTAAGTACCGATGCTTTCAGTTATTTGTGCTCCAAATGCAATTAGTGACACTTGGTTAATGCAGCATAAATAGATTTGGAGACCTAAGAGCTGAAATGGTATGTTGAGTAAGACAAACCCTTCTTACATAACACTTTTATTCGTTTATCTACCACAGGACATATGGTTAACACAACATGTATCCATATTATAGCAAATATTATGGTGCAGCCATAATTTCAATGGATTTAAATTTTCTTCAAGGAACCTGGGTGCCGGAGGACTATGTCATGATTGTTGGAGGTGCAAAAAAAGTAACAGAGCACAGAGAGTCGCGAGTCATGTTTCTTTTTTCAGCTTCAAATTTAAAACTCACCATAAAGTCTTCAGACTACATATCCAGCCTTACAACTCTACTAAATACTTTCTAGACCTTCGGTTCCCTTAATGTGTTGTGTTCACACAAGCTTAAACCTCTGCCAACAGCGCGTGATATTAAGGTATTTTTAGCCACTCAATGTTTACTTTTAAGACTACAAGTGAGGAGGTGATGTTTTAGTAGATTTGTCTATTTTGTTAGCAGTGTTGTTTATAATGCTGTAGGACGATCTGCTTGGAAACATTTACTGAAGAGCAAGAGGGCAAAACAGAAGGATAATTGTTCACGACTAATTCACCTTAGTCTGAATGATCAAGCCACAGATTGATATCGTGTAAGTTCACTCTGACTGGAAAGTGACAAAGCAATGTTTGGTTTTCTCCCCAAACTGCAATGTTTTTTGTACAAATATTCTTCCAAATGAACATTAAGAATGAAAAACATGCAAGAAACATCAATGGATATACGGCCCCCTTGTGGCATTCAGATGTAACTGCAACCTAAGGATTAAAATTTGGGTCTAAATCTTACAAATCTGAAAGGATTTTTACAAATATGTCAAAACCAGCAAAAAGTTATCTCCCTGTTACTTGAAAGTGTTCTTCTCCCTCTACAATAACCTTGACACCCCAACTTACCATATACTACTGGGTACACTGTGCCTCGGATCCCTGAGGCAGGACAATGCATATTCTTGCCATTAAGGTACAAGTTCATCTCCACGTGGTCATACGTGATGCCCTGAGGGACAAAAACACACATGAGTAAACCTGTCCTGAATCAAAGGTTTCTCCGTATTTTTTTGTATCATACCTTAATCGGATTTTATGAATCACACAAATAGAAAGTAACACATTATCACAATAGAAGGAAAAATCCAGCTGTTCTTTAGAAAACATTGAACAAAAATCCTCACTAATACAAGTTACATCCCAGATGGATGAGGGATAAAGATATGGAGAAGCTTAGGTTGTAACAAAACAATTCTCCAACCTTTGCACTGCTTACAGAGCATTTCTAAGTCCATTTGATCAACCAGGATATAAGAACCTCTCTCATTAATACTCTCCAGGGAATGTGAGGGTTAATCTGGAGCAGACAAGAGCTCCACACTTTGAAATAACTTCAAAAACCCAGAAAAGTACATCCAGCTAATCGGGCATGAATAATTTTGCAATGCACTGTAATTATAGCATTAGCATGCAAATGGCAGAAACTGTTTTATATGTTATAATCTCTTATAGCAGGGATTATAAGATGAAGACAATGTGTTAACTGTGCAATTATGGTCATACTAATGTTACTAACGTTACCTTAATGCTGCTGTAGCAGGATCGGTGCCAGTGGCTACAGTGGATTGTTAGTAATTGTTAATAAATTGCAGCTCTGTGACTTCTTCTACAGCCGGCAAGCTGTTTTTAAGTCTGTGCTGCATGGTCATGACCTCACAGACAGACGGACTTAATTGAGTCGCGTTTAACGTCTGTCATTAAAAATGCTCACATAAAAATGCATCTACATTGTACAATTTGCCAAGCACAGATTGATGTATTTGGATTGCAGGAGTAGAAATCGATCCATCGGTTGAACAGTCAATTATTTCACCCCTAAATATTATCCATATTGAAATGTTATATACAAGTATGTTTAAGTTAAATTTAGTTTCTTTCTTAAAGCTACACCAGTTCAATCAAAGTGCAGAAATGATAAAGGCTCTTGCTTCCAATTGAAACATGGTTAAAGAAGTATATAGCTGCACTCACCACGACGTCACCCTCCTGAGGAAGGCTGTTGGCAGGCAGACGGTTCTTCTCTTCATTGTTGTGGTACACAGACCCATCATGCCGCAGTACTAGGCTGTTTGTGTCTCTGCCCAAAGGCACTTGGTTAAGATTCACCTTCTGGGTGGCCACCCCAACTCCCCACACACCTAGGAAAAAAAAGAAAAAAAAAGACCCCACTGAAAATCTCAATGTTTATACATTTGTTTATACATCTATTTACTGCAACTCCTGATAGTTATTGATTGAAAAAAGATGCATGGAGATATATACAGCTTTTTTTTTTATGATTAAAAATTAATCGCTGCAAGGGATTAAAATGATTAACATTTACTACATTAGGTAAATGTTTCAATCATAATATAATGAATATGGAGAGACATAAAGATGAGAAAAATACTTTGTTCAGCTGCTGTTCTTTTCTTTTATATAAACCCAACCAAAACCTTTTTTTATTTGTGCTAAAGGAATAGAGGACAATCTTTTATTTTTGGATGGATCTTCTAAATAAGTGGTCCTCCTAATTGTCAATCATTCTGATGACATATTTACATATGGCCGTCCTACGTGCTAGTCCCGTTAGCCATCTTTTTCTGTGCATGCGAAATTCAGGCGTATATCTGTGGTGAGCTATGGTTTCAGACAGTCATT
>NW_015150734.1:310840-335823 GCF_000732505.1 Cyprinodon variegatus
ATTTTGTATAAATAAAACGGTTTGGGTCTTTGAGTTTTTTTTTTTTTTTTTTTACCTCTTCTGTGTGCGGGTAAGGCGAGCGGCGATCAGTCAAGTTAGTAAAACAAAAAACACTTTAAGTGTTTTTACACTGGAATAAAATATTGTTCACAAGTCAGAAATCACGAGTCTAAGTCGAGTCTGAAGTCATTAAATATGCGACTCGAGTACGAGTCACAAATTCGAGTCCCCACCTCTGCTATTTTGCCCTCCTACCTCGCTTCCTGGTTATACTCTTACAGCAGTGTGTTGCAGTGAGCTTGATGGAGACATTTTTGATTTATGTCCAGTATTGAAGCGTGGTCTGCGCTAAACGCTGTGGGTCTAGATACGGCCGAGGCGGTGAGGAAGTGGGGGCGAGTTTAGTCCGACGACGGAGGGACATGATGGCCAAAAAGAGCAGAGATCCAGGTGGAAAAAGGGTCCCAGCGTTCTCGCGCACCTCGCTCTTCTAACAGGTCAAACTTCACGAGTTGTTTTCCGCAATTTCGGTCATAAAAACAAAACAAGCCGGCCTCCCGTCTGTGGCACTGTCTGCCGTCAGCTACAATTTGGGAGAGGTGCAGCGAAGCATCTGTGGAGGGGGTGGCGACGTCTGGAGCCGAGGTACTGCATTGCACTCATTGCACTGATTTTGTGCAGTATTTTCTGATGCAAAGCCTTGCAGAATCTATAGCGCAGGGGTAATATTATTTTTCTGTGAATGAGGTTTTAATGGGAATAGACGGAGTGCAACTTTTCTACTTCTGTTATTTTCTGTAGTTTAAAAAAAAAAAAAAAGCATAACGATATTATAGCTTTCATTGATTTTTTTCAAATTTGAAACATTGTCTAGCCTGTAAGATGTAAAAAAAAAAAATGTAAAAAAATGAACCAATTAATCGAATCGAAGTGTATTCTCGAGTATCGAAAATAATCGAATCGTTGGGTCAGGAAATCGATACTGAATCGAATCGCCATGATGGATGGGATTTACACCCCTACTATCAAGTGTATGAGAGGAAAAGAAAGGCCTCAGAAGAGGCAGATATATCCCAAAATGCTTTGTGTAGAGAGCTCTTGTGTATGTTCTTGCACGTGTTTAATAGGTGTTCTCTCTTGGGAGCGGGTACAGGGTTTTGAATATGCTTTTTTGGGGGGGGGGGAAATCCTCCACAATTCCTTTAAGTGAAAGAGTTGCTGTGATTTGAAAAAAAAAAAAAAACCCTCCATCATTCAATTAGAATCAAGAAAAGTAGAAGTAGTATAGTGTAGGAATACCGCTAAAAACATAAAATCAAAGACTTACCACTGGACTGGATCTTAAATTCAAAGTAGCTTTTGTTCTGATGCAGAGGAGCATTGGCGAGGCAGCTTCCAGTCCCACATATTCTCCGACCGCTCTTTACAATGACAACATCTGTGCCTGCAATGCAGAAATATCACCCATAATTTCAACCAATTCCTATTAACATTCTCTTTTCTTACCTAATCAAACCTGTAAAGGTGTTCAGACTCTAAACAGGTATTAGTGAACATTCTTGTGCTATCTGTAACCATGCTGCATCACTTTCAGTGAAACCCAAAACACCTCTTGATTGATCTCTCAATTTCAATGAAATCTCCTGTCGATGACAGTTGGGACCGCCCTACCAAAACAGCATAGGCAGCAAATTATGAAGCAACAAACTAAAATCTTGCAGACCTTTGAGCTATTGAACCATTGTGTACTCCTGATTTCATTTAACCAGAGATCATCTAAATGTTTCAGATAAATTTGAGGAGAAAATGCAGAAGTCTAGTCAATTTTATTTTACTCTTGAAAATTGATTTAAGCAAACTGTTTCCATGCTTAGTATGCTACTAATAACAAATAAAAACATTATAAAAGCATGCTTTGGGACCATTTTCCTGCTAAAGGTGCTTCCATGCCTAAAAAGGAATTCACCAGGCGAACTGTGGAGGTGAACTGAAAACACTGATGAAGCCATGGTCTGTTGTAGACCAAGGGGCAGATTTTAATTTCTCCTTTGCTGTAATCAATAAAACTAAACCTGGTGAAATATGAAGATAAAAACTAAGAAAATGTTAATGAGACACTATGATTCAGTGTGGGGCAGTGAATGAGCTCTATTCTCAGACTGAGACTGGATTTTTTTTTTTTTTATTATCTTCAATAGTTTGACAGATATCCTTTCTCTAATGACCTTGCTACTATGCCACTCAGAAGCTTGGTTAGAGTTAAACAAATGTCAACTGATCAGAGATGCTGTAAAGAAATCTAAATCAGAAAGTGTCTCAGTGTAAGTGGCAATCTGCTAAAATTGACAAAGGACTGGAAACTAAACGAGTCCAGAATCACTTTCTTAGAAAGTGCAACCATTGTTAGGGGTTCTGTCTAGGAAGATCTGTGGATTAAATGCATTAGGATCACTCAGAATGAGCTACAGAATCACAGGGGAGAGAAATGTGTTGGTAACCCCCTCTGGGCCTGTTATTCCCTTAGCCTGATGGATGGCTGGTATTGATCTCTCATTCTTTCTTCCCTCAAAACAAGAAAAGTACCGTCAAAATGAAATGTTTTGGATTTCTTTGAAAGTGAGCAAACTTTAAAAATCCTCACGGGATTACATAATTTTCTTAATTACTTAGCCTTTTTTTTTTATAATGATGACATAAATGCATATCTTTTTTTTTTAAAAAGAGTTTCTCCTAAAGAGAACTATGATCGAGATCTTGTAATTGTGTCCAGGTTAAATTACTTCAAGAATAAACATTGCCAGCTTTTAGCCTAAAACACAAAATAAACATTTAAAATAGCTAGTTTAACCATTACAGACTATTAAATAAATTATTTTCATTTAGAAATAAAAGCAGACGCACAGGGGGGGGAAAGTCGACATGCAGCTACAAGCTAACTAGCCAGGTATAATGGTGGAATATTTCCGTTACATTTTTTAGATAAAACATGGTTAACATTTTTCCAAATGCACTCTGTGCAGTTTATATAAACCTCCTCACCCATATGATGAGTATCGAGCTGAACAGTTGGCATCTCCTTGAGGGAAATATGCCCCGAGCCGCCCTCACCGCAGCACCCGAAACAACACGAAAGCATCGCAGCCATTCCTGATCCCTGCCTCCTGAGCTTCACCAAACATCCGGAAAACAGGCCGTCAAACCCAAAGAGTTTCTTTTGCGTCGGAAAATCCAAAGGGCTCGGTAGTGACACCTAGCGGTGGAGGGGCGGAACTTCAAGATCCGCTGCTCCCTTTACTGTATCCAATCACAGAGGCAACGATAGGCAGCTGCTCCTGATGGCATGGAAACAAGGGAAGAAAATCAAGGTCAACATTTCTCCACGTGACCCGGTGACTATTGGGTATCGATGTTACATAACCGCCGAGTAAAACTGAAAGTGGATTAGGTTTAATTTAAGCGTTCAATCTGTAATATGGCAGTTTATCACCTGGTGCTGAAACATCTTCCGGATCCCCTTAAATCTTTGCATCAATATACTGCTACGGATAACTTCCCTCCTAAAACTATTAGAAGTTAACAGATGATGCCAACCAGAGCCACTAAAGTAGTTCAGCCATGCTAAAACCTTCTTGACAGTTTTTCACGCTGTAATGTTTTGCATAGCAACAGCCCCTCCCCCACCCGACCGTTAGGGACCGTCTGTTAATTACCCGGCTGTGACAAAAACGTACACTTAATAAAACTTCTGATAGAAACTCACGTAATTCAATATAAAATAACAAAACGTGCATTAGAAATGCGTTAAATATTTGAAATTATTTTTGTTGGGCATATAAAGTAGAATAATCGGATTTTGACCGTTCCACCCAGCAATAAAGCAGTTAACTCCACACCCGGAAAGAGCAAAGTCTGCACAGCAACAAGCGCCATGATTGCGTTGCAAAGAGCGCCTCAGCAGCTGGTGAGTGATTCCTTTTGGTCCAGTAGTTGCATGTTACTATGCGCTTGCAAAAATCTGTCACAGCTTCTCCTTTCGGTACCTTGCCAACAGGAGCGAGGAGCGCGAACAGCCTCGCTCCTGTCGATAATCATCGGATTGGGAGAGGAGAACCGCTGTGATTTAAGAGCGCAGCTGTCAGCTAACCATAGTACTGCTGATGAGAAAGAATAGTTTATTACGAGACGTGACAGGGGGTATTTTACCAGTCCGTGAGCTGTTTTTCAATTAAAAGTTCCGAAGGATGTGGCGGAGTCTGTGCGTAAAGGCGCATCCAGCGCGCAGATATTTACGCGGGCAAACAGAGTTTCCCTTCCAGGACTGGGAAGCGTCAGAAACAGCTGGAACATGACTTAACATCTCCATAACCATCTTCCCATATCTGTATCCTTTTGCGATCGTGTTCGTGTTTTGAAATGCGCGTTTTTTTAAATTAGGACATCCCTCTGGATGTGGGTGCGTATGGTGATCAATCTGTTTTTTTGAGTGATTTTATTTTGTTTTCCAGCATGTTTATAACGGCGATGTGTTTGCAGGAGAGCGATGGAACAGCTGCAAGAGGAGCTCACATGCCCGGTCTGCTGTGGAGTCTTCGAGGACCCGCGGATGCTGCTGTGCTCGCACAGCTTCTGTAAGAAATGCTTGGAAGATCTCCTGGAAGCGAACCGAGGTCCGGCTTTCAGGACGCCTTTGAAATGTCCCACCTGTCGCAAAGAGACCCCTCATAATGGCTCAAACAGCCTGCAGATCAACTACTCTCTGCGCGGGATCGTCGACAAGTTCAGCAAAATTAAAGCAATGCCCAGAACGTCTGATTGCAAACAACACTGCGGGCAGCCGCTTAATATGTTCTGCTCCACCGATTTGAGGCTCATTTGCGGAATTTGCGCAACGACCGACGAGCACAAGGGGCACGACTTCAGCTCCTTGGAGGACGCGTATGAGCAAGAGAAGGGGGCGTTTGCAGAGCTGCGCCAAGAGGCGGAGAACTGGCACAGCGCAGACACACGCTCCTGCCTGGAGACGCTGCAAGGGAGCAAGAAAAAGACGCTCCAGTCGGTGAGCAGGGACGCGGGGATGGTGGCTGAATACTTCGATAAACTCACCGGATCCCTCGAGTGCAAAAAAAGCGAGATCCTTTCCGATTTCGAAACCCTAAAGCTGGTTGTGATGCAGGCGTACGACCCGGAGATCTCCAAACTGACCGCTGCGCTGGAGGAGCACAGCCGCGCTCTGGAGCTGGTGAAGTCCTTCAGGAGGATCACGGACCCGGTGAGCTTCCTGCAGCAGATGCAGGAGTTCCGTCAGAAGCTTAAGGTCGTGAAGGAAACCCCGCTGCCCTCTGGGAAAGACATGGACGTTGGGCCCCATGTGCGCAACTTTGACGTGAAGAAGTGGGATTCCCTCAGGCTGGGAGAAATAGACAAGATCTCAGTCCCCCATGAGTGTGGCTCCTACCAAACAGGTGGCGCTGGGAAAACACTGCCCAAATGGCTCGTTCTGATTCCGATTCTCTTCCTGTCAACACTAATCATCCTTTTCCTCTCCATGCAATACAGTGCATCCGATCTGAGTTCAAACATCCAAGCCTTGATCAACTATTACTCCCAAACTGTTCTATACATTCATGAAATCTGTAAAGATATGATAGACGAGGGCCTGGAACGTATGTTGCAGGTCAGGGATGCAGGTTTGCAACAAATTTAATGGTTCATTTCAACTCTGTAATGAAATCGATCAAAAAGTGCATCTGGTAAATAGAAACACTCGATTGTTTACATTGTTTACGTTTTATTTTCCCTATTATTCAACCAAAATGAAGCCTAAAAAACAAATTGAATCATAGCGTCATGATCAGAGAGCAATATAGACTTATATAACCTGTGATTTTTTTTTTCTTCTTCAATTTTTTACACTAACGATTATTTATTTTCTACTTGATTTAATGAAATAAATTTGGGAAATCACTGTTATGATTGTTTTCCTTCAGAGGCTGCTGTAATGATGGGAGAAACCCAGCGCTCCACAGTGATGCTGCAGCCTCTTCAAGGTTACAAACGTTATGTAACACAGTCCGTGTGAAATATTCAGCGGGCTGCAGAGGAAGGTATATGGAAACACTGCTCGCTCATGTTATTTATTATTATTTCAATAAAACAATATCTCTGCATTTGCAGTCAGATGTTTAAGCTCAGTTAATAATCAAACATTAGATCTGAGTTTCTGCAGATCAGAGAAAATCAACAGCGCGCATTTTTATTTTAACAAATGCACATCAAATTCTAATTTCTCCCAATAAACGTGTTCCATATGGAGTGAACGAAAGCGCATTTATCTTCCACACATTCAGGTTTGAGATCGTGCCATCACACGTGGAAAGTAGGTCAGATTAAATGAGCAAGAAGGATGTTAATAAAACCAAAAACCTATGTATGTTGATTACTCTGCTGTTGGCTACAGTAGAAGGGGATCCTTTTTTATATGAAAAAATAAAAATCGGATAATGAAAGTGATGTCAGCAAAGCCCATAATTCAGAATAGACGTCACACAGGTCTCTACATAAGTCCAAATGTATATATAGCTTCCTGTTGCCAGGCAAATAGGATGCATTCATATCTGAATTCCTAATTCACATTTATATAACCAGATGTTTTCTACATAAAGTTATAATTGCATATAAAACCTTAGCGCGCAGGGATTTTAAATTATTGTGGACCCAAAGAGGTTGAAAAATAAGCCTTGTAAGCTACCAAATATTTCATTTTTAAATTAATGATTCTAGCGCTTCTTTACGCAATAATCCTATTAGTAAAGATCAGAATTGAAACTAAATAACTCGTTGGCGGGTTACAATTTCTGTCAACGTAGATGTAAAGAAATTACGTTTTTTTTTTAAGTTAAAATGTTATCTTAATTGTACAGAATATAAAAAAAAATGGGATCCAGGAATGTAGAATTGCTTGGTTATGCAATGTAGGCCTTTTCCCATTTTTATTCAGATCTTTACTATATTCCAAACGATCAGAGCGTATGAAGATATCCTCCATATAGGTCTATTGAATATTATCTTAAATATAGGTAATTTAGTTTAAACCTATAGTTTTAAATACAAAGGCCACTTTTTGCAGATTCGCTTCATCGTGAAGCAGTTTTTTTTTTTTATATATACATTAAAAGATAATATAAGATATCTCTGCGTAAAAAAAGGAAACTTGTGATATTTTTCTTAAATAAGGTAGGATTATTTACAAGCTGATGTTTTTATTTCTTATAATCAAAGCGCAGGCCCGAAAAGGCCGGGATAAAAATAAAAGCGTTAAGGTGGACAAAATATCGGCCTCGCGCGCAACAGACTAATGAAGAAAAAGCAGGAAAACTCACAAGTAAAAAAGAAAATAACTAAATTAATAGTTTAATCAAACAAACGTGGTTTATTTTTATAATTATCAAAATTAGTTTAAATATCAGTGAAATAATACTGTTTAGTTTACTTTTATTGAAAAAAAAAAAAAAAAAAAGTCCTGTCCCCACGGTCTGCGACGCAGAAATCTATTTTAAATGCGTCATATTTAAGATTATCACCAATGTTGGTAAATGTCCGCTGTGCGTTCTCATCCAGCAGCTCTCAAAATGGAGTCTGGTAGCGGCAACAGAGTAGATTAGAAAAACACAGAATTTTATAGAACTGCAGACTGAAGTGTTCATTAAGGGAATCCCGTTGAATCACTTTTTAAAGCACGATTTTCCTTTCTTTTTTTCTAAAGGGGGCCGTTATGAATTACCCCAATTTTTTTAAAATATATGGAAGAAAATTAATTCAGTGGTTAAATCTAGTGTTTAAAATCGATTTGAGAAATTTGATCAAAGTGAATCTGCAGACTTTAACCATGAAAGGAGCTCAGCAGAGGCCATGCAGGCCCAAATGAGCGTTTCTCAATAATAAGCAACCATTAATCTGAGGAAATGTGGAAAAAAATGATAAAAAATGAGAATAAGAAGTTGTAATGTGTTTAGTGCTGCCCTTGTTTATATAAAAAAAAAAAAAAAAAAAAAAAAAAAAAAAAAAAAGGGGGGGGGTTGATAAAACAATATATTTTTAAAAAATGATCACAAATGATATCAGGTAGAGGTTTTATTTATTAAAAAAATATACAAAAAAATCAAATTACACTCGACATAATCCTTACTGTCTACTTGTTATCACCTAGAAGGTGTGTGGGAACATTCAGTTAGTGGCTTGTTGGACTGAGTGTGAGTGGTCAGCTTTGCTTCAGCAGCACGATCAATACTGGAGACTTCATTTAGTCTCAACTCCAATATTTACGTGCTGCTACAGTAAAGCAACCAGTATATCAGAATGACAAATACCCTGGAAACATTTCATCACTCTCATTAGGAAAACAATTATCTGGATAATATAAACTCAGGCAGCCGATGGTCGTCAAAGACATCTGGAGGGACTTGAAGCTGATCACTGCATGCTGAACTAGTCTGGCTTTATTGCGGCAGCGCAGTATGGCCTGCATCTCAGAGTAACCACAAACCATTCTGTGCTGCTACAACATTACCAGAGTTGGGCGTGATGCTCTCCTGCTCATCTTCTGCATTTTGCACTTGCCTTGTCCAAGCTTTAAATCCGCATTCATCTAAGAAGGTAGAGACGATCATCTTCCATGACGTCTCTCTACATCCTTAACAGGAAAGATGGATCTCCGTCTGAAATGGAGAAAAAGACAATTCAGTTTGTGATTTCATCAAAATGAAACATGCAAAAGACTGGCTGCTGCAGTTTGGTCACAAGGAATCAGCTTTGATGTTGGATGACAAGTCTTGGCTCTGTGTCCCCGAGCTGTTTGATGAGGATGGGAGCCAGTCTCCTCACGCAACAGAACTGATCCTTCTTGCTAAACTCCAAAAAATATTCTCCAATCAAGTTGCTTAATGCACAAGGACATCATCATGTTGAAACAAGAAGGGGCCTTTCCCAAACTGTTGCATCATTACTGGAGGCAATGCTGACAAAGATCATATTTATGTGATGTAGTATTAAGGATTCCCAAATGTTTCCACTGGCCACATGATGCAACATACTTATTTCATATAATGAGGTCAAGTGTTTTAAAGATAATTAACCAGCAACATAACGATGTTTCCCTGACATAATGGCATCAGCCATTCTGATCCTGACCAATAGCTTATTGCAATATAACACAATGAGGGAAATAAATATATATCAGTCTATTAGTTTGGAATCTAATAAGATGAAATGAAGGAATTACAGTATGTTCTCAATTTGTGCATCAATGCCTTTAACCTTTAATTTGTTTAAAAATACAAAACTTTACAGAGAACTTGCTACTTTTTCTCATATAAATGGATATAATGAATAAAAAGAGCTGATCAGAGAAAATATTGGCACTGGTGACAATTTTCTCTCCAAATATACTAAAAAAACAGGCAAATTAATCATGAGATTTATTTTTAGAAATGTTCTGTCTTTAGACGATAGACAACAATTTGTTAATAACTTCTCCAAACTACAGACAGAAACTCTTATAAACAAGTAATTTGCCTAAAAAGTTAATAAACTATGAGCAACCTAAAAGAAAAGTGTCAATGTTAATTAAGGATTAAATTACTTGCTTTAACACTAACCAAGAATATGTAATAAGCAACTACAGGGAATAAATAAATAATCAAAAGAAAAAAAAAGATGCCAAACCATGAAAAAGACAACATCCGAGTTAGCAGTTTGATTGTATTGAAAGCTTAAAGTTTTTCCAACACACCTCATCCTTCTACCTCCAACGGAGTAAGGATGTGGGGATTGTTTGCCACTAGAGGTCTCAATGAACCTGTGACTTGATCTGAAATGAATTTAACAGCCAGAATCTAATAAGATCACATCTCTCTTTATGTTTCACTGAACTGATGAAGATTTACTTGTTCACACAAACTCCAGAAAATGCTATGTGGCTGGAGCATAAATTACAAGCTGCTGTGCCGTGAATGTGGGTACTGCATTTAGCTTACACCTTTACTATCTGACAAAAAATAAAAACATACAATTTTATTGCCTAAATGGGAAATAGGGATTTCTTTTCAGGAAAAAAAAGACATTTACAGCCTGTATGTTCCTGTCCCAGATATCAAAATACAGAGTAGCTATGTTCATAAGTTAAATTTACTTTTGTCAACATCAGATTTCAAGAAATACCGTAAAGTTGATCTAATATTTGATTGCATATTAAAAAAAAATAAAACATCAATAAAAATAGCATTCATCATGAAGATCATCTGACATTAACACTGAAATTTCATTGTAAATTCTTTCCACTTTACATTTATAACCAGCTCACAAAAAGAGGTAAACTTTTTCACATAGTAACCCTTAAGAACAACCCTAAAACTTGAGGTTTTCAAAAGATCTCAGACTGACAATCCTGCCTGTGACACTTTTCTTACATTGAGGTGTAAATGCTTTGTCAAATGATTTAACATCAGAAATTTATTAGGAGACAGAATGTCAGACCAAACTGGTTCAACAGCTGTATTAACACCCTGCTTCTATAGACTAGTACTACAGACAATAGCACAGTGTTTGGAACACAACACAGTGCCTCATAGCCTATTATTGCTGATGTCTAAAGTGGAACATAAAATAACAAAAAGGCATCTTTTACTGATATTCTTGGTTGTAATGTTCCAATAAAACATTTCAACCAAGAATCAGGAAAAAAAAAAAAAAAAAAATCTGTATAAATGGGACATACAGAACAGGGTTTAGACTGAAAGACAAAACTGTATAAAACATTTAAATTTTCTTACAACCCAGAATAAAACAAATGAATAAACAAAACACTAGCTTAAAAATCATACTGGAGGACAGAGTACTTTTCATGTACCGTGAGAGTATGTCTGGGATGGAAAAAAAAAAAAAAAAAAATTTAATTAATAAACAAGTTAGCACACATGCCCTTCCCCACATACACGCGAGAAAGATTTTGTTTTGTTACTATTCTGTGTGATTAGCATATAGAAATCATATGTTAGTACTGGGCTTAAAGACACCACATCCCCCATTTAAAAGTACAGACAGCTAAGTCAGTCTTTAGGCTGCAAAAAAGAAAAAAAAAGAAAACGTATATTAAAATGTAAAACATGGCAAGGGAAAATATACGTGAACCCAAGCAAAAAGTGTATTGATTTATGGTGCATGGTTTAAAAACTAACCGTGAACACTTGCCTTAAAAACAGCAAAAATAAAACAAATATAAATAAAATGAATGCTGATCCTGGATTTGGGGTGTTTTGAATATAAAAGCATGAATGTATCAATGTTTTTTTTTTTTTTTTAGATTTTAGACTTGAAAAATAGGACTCAAACAAAATTAGCTGGTTAACGAGCCCCTGAAAACTGCACGTAGAACAAGTGTGTCCTGCAGAAAGAGGAAGGAGCCAGCATGTCATTTTAAACTGAGGTTTCCAGAGGAAATGTTTCACCTTAATCACCAGGGATCAATCAGGTAAGCCAAATAATTTCTCATATTTACTCTCAAAGTTTAATTTTAAATGACTAACCGCCCCTAATATTCTTCCTCTTTCTCATTAAGGAAGCATGCCTGGACAAGTCACCTTCGCTGCTCAGCCTTTTTAACCCACTCCTGACACTTGCTCCCTATACAATGACCTAAGAGGGCCACCTGACCCCAAGGCTGAAAGGTCAAGTAACCTCCTACACCCTGCTGGGTTCAGGGGCACTGACATGACAACCCATCAGCACCCCAGATCAAGTGGTCTGGACTTGCCTCTCCTGCTCTGTGTTATACACCTAACTGGATGAGCACACTAAATACAAGTGTACCAAATCTATCCACATAAAAAAATTTAATAAAACCCAGACCTGAAAAACAAATCTGATTGATAAATAAACAAATAGACACAGAGACAATTTCCATTCTAGCATCCAAGTTATATACAAACTAAAAAATTACTTTTGAGGACATGTGAGACCGATTGACACCACCTGCTTGTAGTTTGCAAGTTCTGAAGAAAAAAAAAAAAAGGGGGAATTTTATTTCCACTTAAGATTTGCACACCTAGTGACATATCTAGTTTATATCACAGGACAACAATAGAAGCTATACATTTTTCAGATTCTGTGTAAAACCAGCTGCAAGTTATTAGTTTCGCCCATGGACTGACAACACTGTTTCCTCTAAATACACCAATTGCTTGAGATATGTCAGGTAAAAATACTTCACCCCAAACAGTCAACAAGTGGATCAATTCTCACAATATAAAGACTAATATTGCAGAAGCACGGTCCACAGCTCATAGATGCCTGAGCTCTTTGGCAATTAATAATTTTATTTAAATAATCTGAGATCTTAAAATAAAACATGCAAATTCATATGCATGACCAGGGAATTGAATTTAAACCAATGCAGAGGCACAAAGGTAAAAAAAAAAAAAAAATTCCCTTCATCTCCATTTTTAAAATTTCTGCAAACTCACATCTGACAAAAGAAAAGCAGTGAATAAACTAGGATGAGACTGAATGTGCTGCTTTTGCAGGCTACCATGTGAAAGTGGGGCAAAAGAGGAAGCAAGGCAAAAGTGTGAGTAGGCTCACACACCCATTCACTTGTGAAGCAATTACTCAAACACAACCTAAACTGTTATTTTAAAATGCAGATGCCAAAACAGGTCTGATACAAAGTGTGTATTTGCCCAACTCCAACTTAAGAAGCTCTTGACAAAAAAAATTAAACCATCCAGTGACTTTAAAATTGTAAACCTGCGTGCAATATTCCCTATATGAAAACAATTGCTCTAAAATACAGCTATAAGCTATATAATTACAAAAAAGAATAATAAGGACTTGTTTCATATTTGGTGAGGCTAATCTGTTTAACCCTATACTGACAAATACACAGCATTGACTGCAGAAGTGATGACAGTACAGTGTAAAACAAAGTCATTTAAACACTCAAAATATATTTAAATATGCATAGATAAAGACAAAAAAAAAAAAAAAAAAGTTGACATATGGTGACGGGACCAGAAAATAAAATAATAAAAATATAGAAATAAGTCTTAGTAATTTCTATGACAAAAAAAAGACTTGCATAATGCTAATTTGTCCAAAAAGCAGCAGCCACGAGACACTTTACATTTTGTTTCCAGTACTTCATCAGCAGGTAATCAAATCATCACCTGAGCTTTATTAAACAACTAAGAGATTGATTTAAAAAAAAAAATTAAATAAATTAAGACAACCTAACCATGTGTGAACTATATTTTTGTTAAATTCATTAAATCTGTAAAACTATCAACATTTTAAATGTGAAATAAAGAATTGCTGCTAAAATTTGTTCTGCTTTGATTATAACTATTCATGAAATAAATACAAATAAATTATATTTGTAAGAAAGGTGGCTCGACTATGTGAGATAATATCTCTTATGCAAATAAGATGCAGAACTGAAACCAGGGCCAATACCTGGAAATGAACCAACAACCCCCATGAAAACCGTTTCTGTCAAAACAAATTTGAATACTATAAAGTTTATGCTGAGTAGTCCAGAAAGAAGACAGAAGGGAGGGGGGATCTCTGCAGTCTGCCTACAAACACAGGAACAAACGCAAGACGAGAGAAAGTATCTCCAGGAAATGGGGTTGGGAGCCCATTTTGCCAGAGGGGTCTGAGAAGACAGAATGACGAGTCCCAGAATGTCAGGCTAACAGTCTGCAGCAGGGATGGGGGACAGAAACCTGTAAATTAACACTACATGGTGGAATATCACATTAATACCTCTTTCTTGACTAAATAACTCCATTGATTATTTCGTTTATTAGTTACCTTGTTATGAAGGTTAAAAAAATAAATAAAAAAAGGCAACTATTATGTAATAAACAGGGAAATGTGCCTTTAGTAAGTGTGTGGGGGAATCGGGGTCATAATGATGTCTTTCCTGAAAAATAAATGCACCTTTCTTTAAAAAAAATAAATAAAAAATAGACAGATACTGATGGACACAACATGTCCAAAGCATTGTTTTGCAAGTACACAACAATCCCAATGCAAGGCAGCACTTTTTTTTTTTTATTCATAGGATGTGGTGGAAATTTGCTTTCAAGTCTTAGCATTTTTTTTTAAATTAAGGGTAAAATGACATGAAATCACAGGGAGTATTTCAGCTAATGCTTTTTTGAAAGTGTGAAGAGGCCCTCTCAGAAGAGTATCTGTGAAAGCACAATGCCAAAGTGTCACATAGCTACTTTACACCATATCAATCAGGAGTCAAGTTAGGCATGTAGACTACCTAATTATGTCCGCACTGTTAATCAGTTATTTATAGAAAATAAACCATATTCTATGTAAACATTGACATATGCATTAACAATGTTTGTACAGAAGTCACAATCTGTGAAATTTCAGCAAATTCAAGGGATTTATATATTTTATTCTACAGAAATAGTATAGTTTAAAACCATATATGGCAGGATTTTATGATGAACAATAACATTCAATGGGGTTTTAATGCTGACCCTAAAAAGGACGTTTTACTACAAGCCAGACACAGAGAGTGTAACTGTCCAATTATTTACTTACTGAGTGAACATGAAAAATTTCCATCGTGGCAGATAAGGCAATTTCTCTCTGAACAAGATGCCAACAGAGATGACCAAAAACTAACTGAATGAGGCAAGCAGTTTCACAATGAATATGCCGCCCATATTGAAGAAATATCTATAATATCAAATTGTCACGCGCAAATACTAATTGAGACAACCAATTGGTTTAAATATGCTTCTATTCAACTCCAGTGCATCATATATTTAAAAAAAAAATGCACAAAAAAGCCACAAAGTACACTTCCAGATGTAATAAGAAAAAGGCACTTGGTGACTTACAAATGTCATTTTAAAGCTTTTTTTTTCATTGATTCTAAACAATCCGTTTTAAAATTAGTTTCTCTAAATCTGTATAAAATTATAAAAGAGAAAAAGGCCTCACATTATGTAACACATCAAACCGATCTCCACTTGCAAGGCAGTAAAAGGGGTGGGTTCAGATGATCAAATGCACACAGCTCTTCTTTTCCCTCGTATTTCCAGAAAAAAAGGGTACAAAAAGAAAAAAGCAGCATAATACATCACGTTTAAGGGTCATATGATGCTAAATAACTCAGTTCCACATTGCCATCCCTCACTCTACAGTGAGACCACGAGGTTTTATCGCCTAAACTTCAAATTAACCAGTTTGATCAAGACATACGTGATAAAAACGTCAGATTTGAATAAAAAAGAAAAAAAAGAAAAGAAACGATCGAAGGTCTTTCATTAGACTCGAGACAAACTTAAAATCCCAACATCAATGTCAGGCTGAAAAAAACACCGGAAATAAAATAATTATTTTAATTCAAAATGTCGTTTGGACCATGATAACTACTCGTTGCGGTACAGGCAGATCTAAATTAAATAAAATCATCTACGATTGCTGTCACTTGGCGCAGAGCCACACACATCATCTAACGTTCACCATAAGGTAATCACATTTTTTTAACAGCAAAATAAAAAATAAAAATGACGTGCTACGCCTTTGAAGTAATTTACAGTATAAGACCATCAGTAAAATATATTTTTTTTTCCTGTATCAGTTTGCAACTTAGGAAAACAAAACATATTTAATCTTCGTTTTACGTTGTAATCATTGTCACTTCAGACTTTTGAGGGTCATTAGAGATTAAATGACAAACTTACCAGGTGTCCTTTGTCTAATTTCTCCCCCCCTAAGAACTCAACATATTGCAATTTTACAAGTCCGGAAAAAATGTCTCCCTTGACCAACAAGATCGTTAAAATGAAGTTAGTACTAAAAGCACCGTGTCCGTCCCGATCTTTCATTTTGATTTTTTTTTTTCCCTCCCAGGCCAGTGCAAGTGCCGTGTGCTTTGTTGACACTATCGACTCTCCGCTGCCTCTGCACCTCCCGCTCAAAACTGACGAATGTAAAAAAAAAAAAGAAATCTCAAATATAGCTCAACTTTAACCCATAACACTAAAGTTAAGTACCTTCGTAATGTATTGAAAATAAAATTCAACAAGCCTGTGTTTCTTATTTTTATCTAAAGTAGTCTCCATCACCCCTTGGATGAAATAATTCACCGCACGAGCGCATTTTCCCTTCTATCGTTACAGCGCAGCAAAGTCAGAAATCCATCTCATTGAAGTAGCAAGCAAGCTAAGCTAACTCCCCCCCCTAACCGCTCTGTGTATCACAGGCTGCCGACGCTGGCCAAACGGCTAACGTCTCCCCGCCAATGTCGGTCTCCCTCCTTTTTTCCCCCCACGTATTTCCTCTTTTTAAGTCCGCTCGAATTCCAGAATAAAAACCTATGTACACGTCTGTGGCTGTAAATACCTGTGTTCCCGCTGAGATGAAGGATTTTCTTCTCTAAAAAACGCAGTTTGGGCTTTAACCACTTGGCTTCATCTCACCCCCCCTCGCCGTCTCAGCGACAGCTCTCTATATTCGCAGCAGAAGCATCCTCTCCCCGCAGCTGTTGAAGCTATAGCTGCTCACTCAGAAAAATGGCGCCGAAAGATAGCCTCTTAGTTCAAACCTTGTTAGAGCCCACCCCCTCTCCTGATTGGCTAAAAGCGAAGCCGATTCAGCGCCGCTGATTGGATGCTGAAAATGCACTCTGCTGATGTCAAACTCACTGCAGCGGACGGCTGCAAGAGATCTGTAACTCTTTGAGTCCCAGGCCAGCTTTTTGCAGCAAAGCCATGAACAGGGAATCACGTTTAAACTTTTTTAAAAGTAAACTGCTTTTAATAAGGGAATGCAAAAATTCATACTTTGGTTACATTACAACTGCATTGTTCCATTTTTTTTTTTTCTTATTGAAATCCAAACAAAACAAAACAAAATGCCTTTGGACAGATGGGTTTATAAACAGGCTGCTTCTAGATGCATTAACATTACACCAAATTCCTTGACATCATGTAACAAGTCCTGTTCTCTGACATGTCTCTTAGCACCTAAAGCTAGTCTTGGTTGTGTAGTGAGCTTGTTGAAAGTCTTTGGTGTCTGCTGAGTGACCCACATCAAAACAACTATGAAGTTCTATTCATCCTCAGGGTTACACTACTCTGTACTTTACCAGGAAGACACAAATGAGTCATCTGTCTATTCTGTAATTATTCATATTTCATATTTGTTCTGCAAGTGTGTAGGAGAACTTTCCAAAATATAAAAACAAAACAAGCTATCTTTAGCTAATAAATATAAATACATTAAAGGAAAGTAGCATGTTGCAAGTTGGGCAGAGTAAAAAAACTAACACAGATAAGCAAAATTTTAAGTGCTGTAAATACAATAGGTCGCAGGGATGTAACCATTATTTTTGGGTTTCTATGAATAAAAAGCATGAATCTTTAGTGGCAGTACATTTTTAGTACATGTTTTTAGGTACTTTTTAATTTGAACAGTCTTAATGACATCCTCATCTTTCTTAAAACCCTAGGAAGGGACGAGGGGTCAAAATTAGCTTTAGTTTAAAACATAAAGCATATACTCTGCAGCATGAATATACAATGTGACAAGGTTCTTTGCATTTATCACTATTGAATAAATATATTTCGCATAAATCCTGATTAGTTGACCCCAAAGAGGGAAGACAAAAATTAAAGTAAAACAATGCTACCTCAAACACATCCCTGGTTTAGACTGATGCTATTTTCATAAATGTTCAGAGTGAGAAGACATGTACACAAAAGCCCTGATAGTCATATCAGAAAGCAGCATGCTGCAGTTACACCGCTTTATAGTTGGATGTGTGTATATATCATGTAAAACTGTAACTAGAGCGTGTAACAAAAGTAATTTCCCTCTGGGATTATTAAAGTATTTCTGATTCTGATTCTGATATATACAGGAGGCTGTGTTGCATTGCTGATCATCCTGGGTACTGAGAATAAGTTTTTTTGATCTGAGTAAAAATTTGATAGATAATAAAAGCAGTATGAGACAGACATGGGCAATGTCTGTCTCATTTAATAGGCGTTCCCTTTTGGTGAGCGGGTACAGGGTTTGCATGTTCGTTTTTTTTTTTTTTAAGTGGAGAGGGTGGGTCTTTTCAAAAATTTGCAGAAATCCTCCACTCTACCCTTAATGCTTACAATATCCTCACTTTTTAGACTCTTTTTTTTATTTAAGGTTTATACTGTTACTGGAGCTGCTTTTCAGTTCTAACTAGATTTAGAAATGAATGACCACAAGCATTGCAATGCCTTCAACCTCCCTTATTTTATGTCTAAAATAACAGTATATTACTGTATTTATACAAGCCTAAAGCCAAAATGATGGCATACATGTCATGCATTATCCTTAGTGTAAACAATCAGGCCTTTTATGAGAATGTGGTTGCCTTACGAGAAGTAGTTCATTTTGGACTTGGCCAATCAGAATCAACTAATCTGTGTTAATACTAAGCCTTAAAGTACTGCTGAGTGCCAAGAGGCCTATTTTAAATCAATGGAGAAATATTTTTCCCTGTTCAAGCACATAGTATATTCTCTTTAGCCGATAACTCTCATATTGTCTTTTTATGTAAATTGGAATTGAAGACTGACAAAGACATACAGTACTGTATGTAGTAGTTGTAATTTCATTTGACAGCTTTATTAAATACACTAATCAATAGCAAAATATTTGATATAAGTTATTTAAAAGTCTATTTAAAGCGTATTTTGCTTCAATATACTTAGTTAGAGAGTTCAGTCTAATTTAGTTTATTTGTATAGCACCAATTTGCAATGTATGTCATCTCAAACCTCTATCCAGAGTTAGTTTAATCAAATTATACAGACAGAATGTGTTAACAAATGGTCAAAGGAAACCTAACAGATTTCATAGAGTCACTGCCTGCAGTGAGTTCTTTCAAAACTCACTGTAAACGTGCACTTTAGTTAGCGTTTATGTGGTCAGTATCTTAGGCTCCTCTTTTAGTGCCAAACAGGTCAACATCACAAGCTGCGACTGTAATGTTTAACAAATAAATTAAAAAAGAATAGGGTGAGTGCCATTAGATAGTAGCCACACACATTCATGTTGCAGTTCTTCTTCTCAGTCATACGTTGGAGTGGGCTTATTTCCAACCAGTCTGATGGAGGACATTTTTTCATTATCTAAAATTATTCTGACATCACATTTCCCGCTGCAGTTTTAATTAAATCTAAATTCTTGTTTGGATCATTAACAAAATCTTCATTGCTTTTCCATCTGACCAAATATCCATTTTAAACTGAGAACATTTAGTGTCAACAAATTTTGACACTTTCAGTTTAGGGACACAACACTATGTTGTGGTGTAAGCGTGACTCTGCAATAACAACCCTTCTGATTTCATACCTACTTTAGCTTATATCTTTGCCTTTATAAGGGTGTTCATGAGCCAACCTCTCACATAAATACAAAAGAAAATACTTTTTCAGTCAGTATAACAACATTTTAAGAGAGTTAAGTCTTTCCATCTCCTCAAGCACAATATTTCTTTTCACAGCTGTGTGTTGTAAAAAACATTACACTTTCTGCGTCTGGAGCACAAAAGCTGACTAGGAGAGAGAGGGCGCCCGCTGTATATGCATTCTGGTGTAGTGTGGACAATAGGGCGGAGAGGAAAAAAAACACACTTGTTTACAGATAAACTGGTTTGGACAGGAAGCCAGTAAGGAGGAGCTCTGTGTTGTTAAACAGGCATGTGGAGAGGCAGGGATGAGCCAGCAAAAAAAAAAACTCGACAGTGACCATGGGACAGATATCACGCTGTTTTCCTAGACACGGCACACGTACTGCGCCAGCTTGGCCCCGAAGTAAAGAAGGGACACTTTTAAAAACAATGCTTTGTGACTGAAGTTTGTTTGTCACACTTAAAACCTGAAAGGCAGTCTTTGGCCTGAATTTCGTAGCGCCAAAACAGTAGCAGAAGCGGAGCCGTGGAGAATACTACACAGTTCATCCTGCATTGTGTCAGCGTCACATGAGTGCACACTGCCTTCCATTAGGCAGGAGATCCTTATGACTGACGAAAACACAAGTCACATGTTACTACACAAATGAACCATGCTACTCAGGCGCTGCTAACCACAGCAGCTTCTTCTTTTTTTTTTTTTTTTTTTTTTTTGCAAGCTCAAATGAAATAACATCATAATGCATCTCTTCATTAGCTGGACTGAGACTAAGAAGGCCTCTCCCTTGTCTTCTGATAGGCCAGCTAAACAAGAGCCACAGTGTCACGTATCATGGTGTTTGGCCACAGCAGGCAAACCCCGGCTTGCAGAGTTGCCAGGCTGGTGGTTTTAGTTCAGTGTAATTTGATTTTGTGTTGGGACGTCTAATGACCATGGGTGGCTGTTACACGCACAGGCCTCCCCTTTGGTGGGTTTTACACATTTTAAAAGCATTTATATACTAAAACAAAGCAGAGTACAGGTACAAGGTTAAAAAACAATAAACCTGAAAATAATTTCTCCCAGTTTATAATTATTTTGCTCCCTAATTCAGTGCCCTGTAGAACCACATGTTAGTGCATTATGGCTTAAAGTTTTTATGAGGCATGTCTCCACCACCTTTGAGTTTCTATAGAATTTATTCTTCACCCATTTTTCTTCCCTAAATTGCTCACACTCAGGCAGACTGATTATCACAGATTATAAGTTGAAACTTTAGTCTGGACTTTAACTAGGTCATTTTGCAGCCCAATAACATATTTCACAGTTGGAATGATGCAAATAGGCAGATGTTTGATGCCAATAACTTTTAATTTTGGTCTCCTCTTATTAGAGGAGTGGGTTTTTTGAACAGATATCTTTTGCCCCTATATGGCTTGTGGGGAACTGTGGATGAGATCAGCAGTGGTTTTCTTCTTGCCACTGTTTTAAGGTAAGATTTGGGGGGGCATCACCTGACAGCTGGCCTATCAACATATTCTTACACCTGAACTGTAGAATTCTGAAGCTCATCCAGAAAGCCCATAACCCTCTTCATTGCTTAGCTGATCGACATTATTCTAGCATGACCTCTTAATTTAGGTTGACCGCCATGTATTTCTATTTTTCATCTTGTGTGAGACTCTTTCCATTCAAAACGTCTCCACAACTCCCTGAAAAGTCTCTGTGTTTCTGTCTTTATGATGCTGTTTGTTTATCAATCTCTTAAAAAAAAAAAAAAAAAAACTCTTGGGCCTCACAAATCAAATGTTTTTTAACGGTTAAAGTAGAGAAACCATGTTTAACAAAAAGGTGACTTCAGAAGCCAGCTGGCTGCTCTGGAGTTAGTCAGGTTATATTAGAGTAAAGAGTGTTAAAAACACACCTTTCAAATAGTTATCTCTTACAAAATTCAAAGCAGTGAATTGTTTTTTCTCTTTCAAATCACAAATATGTCCTAATTTCTGCTGTTGGAACACATAAAGTACAACTAAAATAGAGCAATGTAAAAGGGTATGAATACCCTGACACTACAGAAATGGATTCCTTAGGGTGGAGGGTAAATTTAAACCAGGGCTATACACCCATTCAACACAGAAGACAAAAATCTTGCAGCTCTCTTGTCAACTTACAACAACATCAGCAGGTGATTTTATGAGGTGTTTGTTTTCATGGCTGCACACATTGTTAGCTCCCTCCACCGCAGCTCTCCCTATACTTGAGATAAATTAGGCATCACGACTCACCCAGGCGTGAAAACTGCTCTTCTTTTCTGAAGGTAGAAGTGAGATAAGGGTCAGTTAAACTAAACCTAAATGAGGGGAACTGCTTTTTAAAGTTTAAGTTATTTCTCACAGCACATGACGTTTTCCATTTTTTAGCCAATATCAACCTGTGGAGCATTTCAGGACTCTCAAGGCCAAAACTGACAAATCCCTCTGAACTACAGCCTGCAACAAAGTATAAACGACTATGAGCTTACTATATTAACACGGCCTATTCCCTCGTCTTGGTCTCTAGAGAACACAATGAGCCCCACAGAGAACTCCGTACTACAGAGAGTATCCATTGATGTCCTCTCAGCTCCCCTCCCCCTCTCAGACATCTGTAGCAGCTGCCCCCTTGTGCTCCTGTCAGCAGGGCAGAGTGTGTGTGTTTGCCTGTGTGTGTGTGGACTTGCCGAGGTGGGGTTGGCTGGGAGGTTAGCATAGGGCGTGTTGTGACACCTCCCCCTTTGGAGGGGTCCAGCCCGCACACTTGTGGGACATCACATTCATCAATGGCTAATAGTCACTAGCAGGTCATCCTGAAAACACAACAGAGACCTCTGACCTCTTTTTTTTGCGCAAAAGGCTGCAAGGTGGCCACATTAACCCCGAGGCGATATAAAAAAGGGCACATATACTCAGCGCACTCATACACACAACATTTTAAAATGCAAATTTTGACATGTGAACTTGGTCTTTTGGCTTTGTGCTCAAACGCTCAGTTTAAATTGGGAATAACTTTGTAAGTGAACCCAAAGACTTTTACAACAGACGTTCCGTGAGACTGTCACATGTTAAGGCAGCAAGTTTAGATTTTACAGTACAGGAAGCCATGTTTGACTAAGCCACCACAGTTTTACACACATTTTGATGCATAGCAATCAAATTAAGCGTGCATAATTTATACAGCAGGCTGTGGCTACATGACAAATAAGGGACAATGAGAAAGGAAAACACTGCTTGCCACAGTGATGACAAGGACTCAGATAGTTTTTTTTTACCAGTAAGAAAAAAGGTGTAATTATACAGTGTGAGACACTTCATCAAGTGTTTCATAAATATGATCCTCGAAAAGAAAACTCTTTTACTGCAAACTACGTAATAGTTGTGAAGAGGTTTTTGCTCACACTAAACTTTATCACCCTTCGATATTGAGGCAACCGCAAATTTTATTGTGTTTTGTTACAAACCTATGTCACGTAAACGTAAAGAGGAAGAATTTTCTATAAAAAAAAAAAAAAAACTCAGAATTGGAATTCTGAAAAAGTTTGACCTGCTCTGGTTTTAAGCCCCTTTCCAGCGATGCGGTGTAACAAGCTTGCTTCAGGGGTCTCAAAAAAGACTGAATGGAGTTTAGCAGTGTGTAAGGTAGTCTCAATAATAATCAATACACAATGCAATTTATGCTTTTGGGAAGGCCACAAAGGTTCTTTAGAGGATAATGTCAGTGTAGGAATAGGGTATAAAAAATCTCAAGCAAATAGGGCACAGAGACTACCAAGTCAGGGGCATTCTTCAGAGATGCTACAAAGGGACACAAAGGAGAAAATTGGTGGGAATATAAAATTAACACCCTGAGTTAATAGGAAGTTAAATGGAGCCAAATCCAATGTATTCCTGATATAAAACTAACAAAGAGTCTATTAAAGACTTGAAAACTGCTGTTCACAGACATACCTCAAAAGACTTACAGGAAAATGTGGCTTCACAAATTCAGCAGAGTTGCTACATAAGACAAGTGCTTCCAGTTTTGAAACACAGTGTATTATGTCTATGCAAGTGTTTTATGTTTTGTTTTTTACAATAAATGTAAAGGTGACAAACATGCCAAAGGACACAATGCACGATGCATGACAGATCTGGCTAATGACCTCAGAAGGCCGGTTCTTATTGCACCTTCCTTCAAACTCCCACTGTCTTGTATGGCGTTTTGAGAGTTTTCCCAATTCCCAGAAAGGATTTTGTGACAATTTAAATCCCCTAACAAAACACGATTCATTTCGCTTCCTGTTCTAGTGGCTTTTTTTTCTCCTATCTAGAGTTAACTGTCCACACCCTTTAACATTTTATTCTCTATTAAGGCAAGCTGCTAAGAGGGATTACACAGAGGGCTCAACACAAACAAGATCTAATCCTAGAGCAGAGGAGTTAGCATGAAAAGTTTGGGTTTTGAAAGCAAGCTACAAAAGTTTTCATTTACATCAAAAAACTTTGTTTGACAAATTCGCTTTCATTTACATGCAAATTTTGGAAACAGCATGTACTTCATATTGCCACAACTTTTTATTATTTTCTTTCTTTTTGTCCAATTCTTTCTATAAAGCCCAGACTTGTGAATTGCATGGTTATTTTGTCCACAAGTTCTGGATTTCGGTAAATCTTCAGTTTCACAATTGTGCACAATTTAATTGGATCACAGAAAAGCCAAAATCAAATACATTAAGGTTTGTAGATGCAAAATGCAACAGAATTAAAGAGTATTAATATTTCTTTGGGCTCTGTGTATCATTTTAAAAATTACCCTTATTAATAATAATTTAACTTTATTGAGTCTCACATTGGAGAAATTTACCCCTGCATTTAATCCATCCCCTTGGGAAGCAGTGGGCTGCCATCGTGGGATACACAGGGAACAATCAGGGGTTAAATGTCTTGCTCAGAGACTGTGGGTGTGGGTTTTGAACTTACAACCTCAAGTTTCCAAGCTCTATGCCCTAACCACTAGGCCGCCACTCTCCTATCATCATCCAATAAATAGATTAAAAAAAAAAAAACATCCCAGCAAGAAAAATATATTCAAATAAACTAAAATTCCAGAACGTCCTAAAAATGCAAGGATAAAAAAAAAAAAAGGAAATCACACTTAGAGCCCTAATTTCTCCAAAAAAGTAGTGCCAATGATGGGACTCTACGAATAGTGTACCCAGCCTTTCGCACCAGCCCCCCATGACCCTGCTGCGCAGCAGGAGATGGACAGATGATGGAATTTGTCGCTATTATTCAGCTTTAATTATTTACAAAAAGTACAGGTTTAGATAGTAAACCCATCTGAATCCAAATTTTAGAACACATAAATACAGGTTTAAGCTGGAGACATTCTATGAGTATCCGGAGCAAATGACAAACCTCTTGGAAGAGTTTCCTCTTCTGTTATAACTTAGTGGTCTCCCTGTCATTTCCGTTGACATGGCTAAAAAATAAGAGCAATTTGGTCATC
>NW_015150734.1:337664-340200 GCF_000732505.1 Cyprinodon variegatus
TAGATGTCGCTGAAAATTACACACTGTAGCTTTAAAAGGAAGTTTTTCCTTTCTGCAGTTATATGCTTTCAACCCATTTGCTAAGCTGGTCATCCTTAGATAGGATTTTTACTATGTGACATTTTAAACAGAATTGAATTAAATTATATGATGGTATTGAAGTTTATGCAAATGTATTCCTATATGTATATATATATTTATCTGTAATTTGTTTTTACATTTCTTAATTTTATATAATTTGTTATATATATATATATATATATACACACACACACACACACACATACATATATATATATATATATATATATATATATATATATATATATATATATCAATTGAAGAAATGTATGCAATTAAATTATATTCTGTACATTTCTGGACATAAGTTAGATTGCTTTTTCTTGCGAAGTGCCTTAAAAGGAAGTATGTTGAGAATAGGTAGTATATAAATAAACTGAACTGAAATTGAGCCCTTACTCTACAGCAGTGTTAGCTGTATGGACTGAGTGTGATGGGTGTCGCTGACAAATAAAACTATTTGACAATGTTATGTATGTCTATGACCTGGGTCTAATTAAATAAATACTGTAATTATTATAAAGGTTTTAAAGATATTATTATGTATAAACTGCTTGCCATTATCTAGATGAAGCAAAGCTGAAGTAATATTTTTGGACATTTTGAATATATCATGTTAATTCAGCTACATACCACTGATCAGATCCTAAATCTGAACATTTGGGGTAATAGAGATAAGACAATACTAGATTGGCTTTCTAAAACGTGATTAAAATTTCCATTATTAAAGGACTACGGTAATATCGGAACGGAATCTTGGAAAACAATTTGTTTATCTTTAGTAGAAACAATCCCTGAAACAGTGTCTTTACATGTCTGCCTAAAAAGTTCACATAACTAAAGCATGTGAAGCACATCACCCTGGTTCTAATGCCTTTACATTTGCCCACCTTATCTCAAATAATACACTTTACAATACTTTATAAATCATGGAATGAATTAGCAGAAAAACACAATAGAAATCTGTTATCATTACATCAACCCTCTAGACTTCTTATGTCTTCTGGTTAAAGTCTGCGACGCTTGACCAGAATCAGAACCAAACATGGACAAGCTGCATTCAGCTCTTATGCTCCACTAATCTGGAACAAACTCCCGGAAAATTACAAAAATGCTGAAACCCAGAGTTCTTCTATCAAGATTAAAAGCCCATTTGTTCAGTGTTGTCATTGACTATCTAAAATACCAATATAAACATTTCTAATATCAGTCTATGATCCAACTTGACCCTATGATGTCGCAGTAACTGGGTTTTTTCCTGTGTATTTTTTCTTTCGTTTACTTATGTTTTAATTATTTAAAGTACTTTTCACAATTGCTGTTATAGGCTATACAAAACTTTTCCTTGTCTTACCAAAGTAAGAAGAAATATCCTAGTTTTAAAACGTGAAATTTACGTCTGTGGAGTTTCGATGGTTCAGAGTCATTTTAATGAGATGCCAGATAACATTCCCTGCTGCAGTATGGAGCATGACATTATTCAGCGCTTTCTTTGTTTTAGAAGAATATTTCACTCTTGATATTTTTTAAATAATAGAAATTTAGGAAAAACTAATTCTCATTACTGTCACACTGTTTTGAAACCACAGTTAGCTATGAAAAGCAAGTCTGTTAAGGAGATGCCTGCAGGATCTACTAAAGTGAATAGCTCATGCTAAAACCAGCTTTATGAACTATGAGTGTTACTCTGAAAAAAACAAGAAAGGTAAATATGAACAATCTCTTACTCTCAGGGAAGCATTTATTCAAATAATAGATCCTGTTAGAAACTTTGGAAAGTCCAAAAGTAACAAAATGTTAATAATAACATTATACAGTGTGAATAAGTCCAATTTTCCGGCTCATTGAATTGGTGTAATACAAAAAAACACCATAACTTTTTAAAAAAGATTATACATTATCTAAATTATACACTATTATTTTATTCGGAAATGTGTCATCTATATGTACAGGTGACAACTTCAACTGCTCTGGAAATGTGTCTTTCCAGGCAGGCAAAATGTAGTTTTACTACAGCAGTGATGGATGGGGTATTTTACCATCAACACAATGACTATCTGTATTGTTTGTGATTGGAAATATTTTAAAATATCTGAATATGCCTTTCTTGGGAACAAGGATGAAGCATTCTTTCAAGGAGCTAATTTGCAGGCCAAATAATAAAGGCAAAGCCACAACGCTCTATTCATCTGGTAAATTATGAAAACACTTTGCAATACGAAAAAAGACTTTACACCACAGAACTAGTTTCAGGGATTTCTTAACACCTTGATAACAGTAACTGGCTCCTAATAGCACCTGTATTACTTGAAATATGATATAATTTACAGTTATACACTACTATGTAATTTTGTATTTAACAGTGATAAATATTAGAGTATTTTTAGCAATATTATGTAAAACCCATGCCAATAATATTCAATATAAAATTGACACGTCCCTGGTAAAAGTGACT
>NW_015150734.1:341549-355739 GCF_000732505.1 Cyprinodon variegatus
ATTATGTATAAAACATTTTTTCCATAATAAAAAAAACAAACTTTGAATGATCTATTAAGTCCACTGTCTAAATCATATTTAGGATTTAGTTCATTTGTTGAATCTTGACACTTTCAACCTTGATTTATTGTAGTATCTAGAATCTGTAATCAATCTGAATGTATATCCTTAAAGAAAAAAAACATCAAACATACAACTTAGTGAGTCTATTGTCCTGTTTCTGGACTACAAACCGAGTTCCGTCGGAAGTCCCGCCCTCCACCGACCCACTGATGCGCCTCGATGATGTAATCGCTTTCCAAATATAGCGTGTTGCTGATGGTCGAACGGAGCGGTCATTGGTCACGGCGGCTGTCCATCTCGTTGACGTCACACTCGCCGTGTTATTATTGTAAACAGCCCGCCCGCTCTCCCTCTCTCTTTCTCTCCCTCTCTCTCTCCCACCGACGCTCTATCTGAGCAGGAGCCGACTACTCCATCCAGCCCTTTGTTCGTGCAGTAAAAAAAAAAAAAAAAAAAAAAAAAATACAGAAAAAAACACTGAGGCGAAGGAGCGCTACGATCGCGCGTCCAAACCTCAAAGCAAAGTTGCGCGATTCAATTATAACACGACAAACCTCTGACTTTATTGTAAAAAAACAACAACAAAAAAACAGGCTTATTTCTCGCCGCGAGTATGTTTGGGATCTTATTGCAACCGGCTGCTGATCGTGTAGTCTCTATCAACAACACATTCAGGAGGTGTCTGTTTATCTGTGTTTTTAATAGACATTATTTAAACAGCGTAGAGACTATTTCTAGGCTTTTTAGTGTGGTTGACAGTTAAGTTACGCCGCCGTTGTCATTGGCTGCAAAATAACAAACTTCTCATTCTGAGAAACACATGCACACAATGAATATCTCGGCCTGTTACTATAGTACTATATCCCATCAGTTCCTCATCTTATGGAGACTTTATACAATCGATCTGATCTACTTTTATATTTACCCACTTGGGGGGGAGGGGGGGTCACACAGCAAAAGTTGAAATGACTCAAGTGTCCGTCTCATCTGTACTCACTCGGTTTGTCTATTCCGAAGTCATTCCCCGCATCTCTCTCTTCACTCAGCCGCTGCCAGCCGGGCCACCCCCTCACCTCGATGTTTCCCACCCGCGCGAGGCAGGTTGACAACGAGCTGCCATTCTCCGACTAAATGCAGTTTCAGCAAAGCTTCAAGGAAGTTGTTTCTTTTGTTCCAGTATTTTTTGGTTGCGTCAATGTTGCGAAAAGAGAAAGGAGGGGTGGTGGTGGGGGGGTTAGGTTAGGGGGAGGAGGAGGAGGCGGAGCGGTGGATCCACGGTGGAGCCGCCGTGAGAGGGAGGGGGGTAAAAAAAAAAAAAAAAAAAAAAACACACACAGAGGCGCACGAGAGAAGAACCCACTTATCCAAAATCTGCGATCAAGTCGTCTCATCAGCTCAACTCACGTGTCTAGGTGTTGGACGAGCATCTCGTTCAGAGTGCGCACAGTTGCTCCGGTCCGAGATAGGTTCTCCAGGATCAGCCTATACATACGCGTCGGTGCGCGTAGTGAAGGAAGGCGCGTTTAGGGGAGGTTGGAGGTGCATTTGCATACAGGGCGGCTGAGTTACAGATCCTATACGCTGCCATTCAGTTCTTGCACACATCTCGCGGCGTCAAAACAATGACGAGTATAACGCACCGCGCACGCACGTCTGCCTTCCACTTCAATTCTGGTTTTCTGGAGGAGCGCAGGAAGCAGCGAGGTGCACAACAGTTTGCCATCATTGCCTGAGCGCCCCAAGAAAACAAAAACAAACAAGAGTTTTAATCCAGCCTTCTCAACTGGTCCTGCCAAATAAATCTTCATTCATAGATCCCAGAATGTTCTTAAGTTTTGCGACGAACCGAGCAAAAAAAAAAAAAAAAACGGAACACAAGAATAGTTTTGGCACCTGTGGGTTGCAAACCATGAAGATTCAAAAGCAAAGCAACAGCCGTATACATAAGCAGACAGGTACTCTTTGATGCGATGTAGCCGCCAATCTTCTTGGAAGTGAAGGGCAGGCAGGGAGGGGACAGCTGAGACGGCTTACTATGCAGAAATAGGATCATGTTGGTTCATCGGATAAAAAGGTGAACGCCGTTTCCTCGCTCTTACAGTAGCGTTGCGTCAGGAAGCTGTTGGTGTCAGTGAAGTCACCACCACTGTAGTAGGTACGCGCACCTTTTTTTTTTTTATCAATGCATTAAAAATATTGAACTGCTTTTGTACAGCCTGCACATATATTATATATTATTATTATATATATATATATATATAAAGTTGAAGGCCTGTCATATAGGTTCATTAACGTTTAACAGAAATATTTTAAACATATGTTAAACGTGCTGAGTAACATTCATAATGATATAACCCCGCAACACGCGCGCAGGCTGTGCCACAGTGGGAAAAGGAGTCAGGAGCTGAGGAGGTTTAGTTGATCGTGTTGCAAAGGTGATCAACAACTTACATCCATGTCTTTAATGCATAATCATGATCTATCTCTTCTCCAACTTTTTTCCAACTGAAAATAGAAGCAGGTCAAGTAGGAGAAAAAAAAGACACTTTGAGGGAGATTGTGGCGCTTTATGACAGGGAGAAAAAGCGTTACTTTCAGCAGCTGCTGCTTACGAAATATTGAATGTCTTTTTTGATAGAAGCTGTTATTTTATTCATTTTTCAAAGAACTCCCTTTATTCTACCAAATTTGTCAGGCCTATGTGTTTGATGTGGATTTGCAAACCACTGTTGCATTTACATATTAGTTTTTCTAGATTGCGTAACTTCTTAATCCCTACAGTTCATGTCTGATTTCTTGAAATAGATGTTTAACGGTATTAAATGACATGAAGTAATTCCGTTTTTTTAGACGTATGTCCATCGTTCATGACAGAAAATGCTAAAATCACAGGGTTTTGCTTTAGTTTATTTTGTGTAAGAGGAATAATTTACTGTTTTGTCATCAGAATTTAAGTGCATATTGATAAATTTAAGGTCAGGCGCACAACAGACCTTTTTTGGCTGCATCTCATTGGTAAATAACCTTACAGCGAGGTTTGTACTACAAAAAACATCTAGAAATCAGCAAAAATGTCTTAAATTAAATGTATTTACCCTTAATTTGAGTGGATAAATAAGATGATCTTCAAATGGAATGAGTATTTTTACTCTTAAAATAAGATAATTAGATAATATGCACTTGAAATAAGACAATGCAACTGTTTTTTTTTCTTATTTTAAATGTAAACTGTCTTGTTCCATTGTCAAAGTGTCTCACTAACCTCCTCAATTCAAGAACTAATGCACTGATTTTAAGGAAAAATGACTTACTTAGATTTCAGTTTTTTCCAGTGTGCACTCTGGCCTGTTGGTGTTGACAGAAAAAGTTTGTGTAGAACCATGAGAGAGTTGCTGTCCTTATGAGTGTCATGCTTGCAGTTAGACACGCAGCAGAATTTGAATATTTGCCCGATGTGTGGGCTGATGTAGAGTCAGAATGCAAAAGAAGAAACCGTAATCAGGCGCAATTATCTGATGGGCTGCGGTTCTCCTTAAAGGTCATCGATGAATAACAAGAAAAGCTGCAAAAGGGAGCGTCGAATATAGTTATGGAGAGATGTTATGATTTCTAAAATTAAACTTAGTTTCTTGTTTTAAATAAAAAAATATGTCACGTTTCTCCCTCCCTTTTCTGCTTTTCTTTTTTCCTTTAAGACAGAACTGCAGAATGCGCAAAATCCACTAAGGATCATCCATTCTGTAGACAAACGCTGCTTTGTGCATCAGTCTGGAGGGAGAAAGAATCATAACATGATCCTGCCACTGCGCTTCTGTTTGAAAAAGTTTAAACTTTTAAGTTTAGACTTTGCGTGCATCGCTGGAGGGAAAAAAAAGGAAAATACACAGAAGTCTCCCCATTTTTCTTTCACCTAATTTTGATATTTATTGTATGAGCAGAGACTGAAAGGTCATATTGTGTGGGAGGAATCTTTCTGACTCAAAACCAAAAACCATGGTCTGTTTGTGTGTTTGTTTTTTTGTGCACACCGTGTGAACAATAGCGCACTTCGCATAGATCAGCATCTAAGATGTTTTCTTGCACCGAAGATGTTTTATCTCACACTTTTGTTCACAGAGCAAATGAACATTAAAAATAAAAAGAAACCCCCCAAAAAAAAAAAAAAAATGAAATGAAAGCTTTGTCAGAGCTTAATAGCAGGGATTTGAGGTTGGTCATCATTGGCTTTAGCTCGTGGCGCCACCAGGGGGGTGCAGGGGAAGAGTGAGAGCAATCACCTGTAAAATATGATAGCCCATCTAACTAGATAAACATGAAGAGAGATGTAACAGCAGAAGAAAATAATAAAACTGGAATAACATGTGTTTTTATATTTATGTTTGCGACTTTCCTTAATTGTCAGCATATTCTAAGCCCCTTGCACCATGTATTTGATTTAACATAACCATTAGTCTAGTTGTAAAAAAATAAGAATGGGTGGTGGTGGGTTTTTAAAGTTTTTTTTTTTGGAAGAATACATAGCCTAATTAATATATTCTATTAAGCTAAAGCAACATGTATGCTATGGTTGTTAACATGTCAGGTACACTGGTCATTGAACTTGACCGAGGCACCTCACAGTAGAACTGCAGTCAGTCCCTGGACTGGCATGGCTATCACTGCTCCTACATGGTTAGGGACCAATGCAGAGGACACATTTCCCAGCTGGGATCAGCATCATGGTAGGCCACTTCTTTGATTTGATTTATTTTGGACAGGCTACTCATAAGCCCACAGCCCGCCAAATGTTGAAAGAGCAATAATATTGCCATTACTGATGAAATTTTACACATTCAGTAATAAAACGTCACAGCGGATAGTATGGAGGATGGTCATTTAAGAAGGGGGATGATTTTTAAGATTTTTTAATAAGGGGTGATGCCATCCCCACTCATTCCCCCTTAACTCGAGTACCTAATATTACTAAAAAAAATATGTAATAGTTTTTTTTATTAATTAAAAGTTTTCCTCTCTGCACAGACCTGTAGACCTGCACAGTTTTGTCTACATCACAGTACACAGCTCACTTATGTCATCTGTACCGTAATTGTACTGTTTGATGATATCCTTGTCAGCTGAGGATATGTTCCAAGATCAATAAAGTGCACTGAATTAACCTGATGGACGAAACGACAGAGGTTATGAGAGGGAAAGGGTGCAGGTCCTTTTTTTCTCTCTCTCTCTCTGACTGTATTCATATCCAGACCCTTTGCTGTCTGCGGGCCTGGAATCAGTGGGTAAGGCCCTGCCTCCTCCATGGCACCCTATGTCCAGAGCAGAAGTAGGTCAATAGAGACCGTTGGTTTGGTGAGTTGGAACGGTGCTTTCTTTCTCTCTCACTTATGCACATGTAGGAAAGTTCAGGAGAAAAGGAGACCAGAAGGTTAAGCTCTGCTTTCAATTGAGGGTGTAATTAGGAAACATTTGACCCATCTGTCCCCTTGAATAAAATAGTTGCAAACTGATCCTGAAGTAGATAGGCTAAATGTCATGCTAACTCCCTGCTTTCTGCTGGGACCCTCAAATTATAAGTCTTAGAAAAAGTATTTTTTGGTTGAGATTTTAGGTTTTTAAAGTAAATTGTTGCTGAGAAATTAATTTGAATTGTAGATTTTTAGTTTTAACAGAGAAACAAAAACTGAACATGACTATATGTGCATTGAGTGTCTCTAGGAGTTCTTTGTTTTAAATTTTTAGAGGATGGCTACTCATAATTTTCAGGGGGCACAGCAAAAGTGAAAACAAGCAAAGTCATATATGTAAGATGGAAGTAAAAAATCAGAATGAGCCCATCATTAAAGTCACAAAAATGAGAAGGGCTTTGAAAATAAATCAAGGATGGATAGGTTGTTAGAATGAAAAAAGGTTTTTATACTATTTCTTTTCATAAATTAGTATATAATAAACAAAATTACATGTGATTATTCAACATTACATGTGTTTAAGCATTTTCAATATACATTAATATCAAAGGTTCCCAAAATACTTTAAATATGAAAAAGAAACATGCAACTTTTTGCATACATGGGTATGAACGGATTTTCTTATGGACATGAAATGGAAATTTGAAGGGATATAATGGTAACAAGTGGGTACAAAATTAATAAATGAATGCATACAAAAATCTTAACATAACTTCTATTCTCCCATCTTGAATTGATTATTTCTAAAAAGTAAAATGAAACCTGACACCATATGCTCAGAGTCAGACTGAGGAAAATTCAAAAGGTGGACATCATCTACCCACACTTCCTTTTTTTCAACGCTGCATTAATGTAAGGTACGTTTATGTAAAACAAAAACAAAAGCTCCTTAAATACAAACATATAACAACATGTATGTTACAGATTAGATTAAATTTGGAAACTTATTAATGTCAGATATAATTGTCAAACAAACCCTCAATGCATGATGCCTGTTTAGTCAAAATGTGTCTCACAGGGACAACACCTCTCTTAAGTTCCTCATCCTGCTCCCTTTAGCCAATCAACACGATGTGAATCAACAAGTAAACCTCCTACGCTAGCTAAAAACAATTTCCGAGGTGAAAAAAGTAGATTAAGCAACTTACCAAGTAGGTATATATCCTTTCATCACATATAATAATATAATACTATTATAACTCTATAAGCCAGATGGGGCCCTGAGCCATCAGCTGAGTCCTGGCTTCCCTATCCTCTCACTCTCGAGCGGGACTCCTGAGTGAGAGGAAAAGGAGAGGCTCCATTTGCATTTGTACAGTATGTGTGTGCAAGGGTGATAAAAGGCACAGAGAGAGAAAACACACGGAAGTGACCAAACACATCAACTATTGGAGGGCTGGTGCTTCATGACTGAGGCCTATGACTAAGATGGGGAAGGAGTAGGAGTGTGCCTGTTCCAATGTTGCCATACCAATGCAGCAGAGAGAAAAGGCAGAGGGGTAGGAACGAGATGATTTTGATTGGACCAGGGAATGGACACACCAAAAGTGAGACCCAGAATAGTGCTACGTGTGTGTGGAGTGGGATGCGTTTCAGTAAACATTTACATTTAAGCGAATGTTGCGTGCAAGTGCTAAGAGTGTTATCCCGATGCAGTCTGCAATATGTGCTTAAATGCATTTCTGTGGTTGTGAATTATTAACTTATTGCGCTCTTTAGACGGGCAACATGACATGCGCTCTTTAGCAGCCCTAAAGTGAGAGCAAGCAGTCATTCCAGTAAAACGTGCCATGAAGTAAAGACCACATTGGAAGACACTTAAAGGGGAAGTAATGGCTAAAGTCTTTTGCTTCCTCATTTTCAGTTCCACCACTACCTTATGTTACAACAGTGATTAAAAAAAGATGCATCTTCAACTGATCAGTGTCTTATCTGGTTTTGTTAAGTTTCATTTTTGTCAACTCTTTTCTTCATTGTGTGGATTTAGACTCATAAGTCACGATAAATCCTCCCTCAATCCCTCCCCATTGTTTTTTTTGGCTCTGTACCCCACACTAGTTTACATGCTTCACTATTTATACCATTGAGTCAGTTTGCTACCGACAGCAGTGAGTTATAAGGAATATTGAATCATCGTGTATTAGCAACATGAGTCTTCCACTATCAATATGCACTAAAAGGGAAAGTGGTTTTCGTAGTCTAAGTGTTCAAGGGCAGTAGCGCTGAGCATAAAAACACTATGTGGTGGGAAATAGCACTTGACATAAACCTGAATGCATAATTCCTTCAGTGAAACATGGTGGTGGCATTATCATGCTGTGTGGAAGGTTTTCCTTAAGAAGACAGAGCAGATGGAGCAAAATACAGTGCAACCCTATTAGAAAGATGACAGGCTAAAGGTTTATGAAAGAAAATAAGTGAACAAGCAGCATCATGACGACCAAGTACGGTAATACATCTGGCAGGTCAGGGATAAAGTTGTGGAGTTATTTGCATCAATTTAGGTCATAGAAGTAGCATCCACGTTTCCTAAACTTCAAGGTTACAGCCATGCAAATCTACCAATGCGTGGTTATCCACCTTAGCTGACAGCAGCGTCACAGAAAGCACAAAGCCTGGAGCTAAACGGTAACTACTGGATATGCAGAGTCCCACTGCTCTGGAGGCAGAATTTGGCAACAGGACAGTTTTAAGTCAGATAACTCACCGGTCTAAGTTTTATGAAAGAGTGACAGAAGAAAGCAGTCAAAATTTCCATTTGCATTTTGCCATAAGATGTGTAAGGAAAATAGGGCAAAAGGTGCCCTGAATAGACAGGACAAATGTGGATTTTTGATTTTTAGACTATTAGCAAAATGCAGTGTTGTGGTAAACAAAGATATCCCTGATACACAGCATGCTACAATAGGTGGTGGCAGCATCATGCTGTGGGAAAGATTTTCTTGAACAGAGACATTTAAACTGATCAAATTTAATGTGAAGATGATAGACTTGCTGCTCTAAATATACTAAATACCTAATGCAGATGCATATCACACTCTCTTGATTTTTATTTGTGAAAAATGACAGAATTTTATATTTTCCTCCCACTCTCTAGCAGTATTGCTTAAAACTGGATCAATGTGAATTTATAAAGAATAATTTTCACTATATAGTTTTGCTAAATTATGAAAAAGCTTTTGGAAATATTAACCTCTGAGCAGGTATTAAAGAATAATATTTATTCAGTCCACAATGTATATTCGACTGGCTCTATTCTACTGGACGGCTCCAGTTCAAGCCTAGGTCTTCTTCTAGATGCATGGTAGTTTCAGAGTTGTGTGCAGGTTACTAGTTTCAGATGGCAGGCATGCTGAGAGCACAGTGTGGAGCACAGCACAGCCAAGTGGACAAAAATGGAAGCATATAGATGTGCAGGTGTCCCTGCCACGAACCCAGCTTGTGACAGAACGTGTTTATTTGTAAGTCTGGTTCCATGTGTCCACATGTTTACATGTTGCTCTGCACATAGCATGCCTTCATACTCTTCTGGTGAGCTCACGTTGAATATGTGTTTATGTTGCTCTCTAGTATTGATTTTCTTGCACTCTAGCTTCACATTAGCAGTGCTCATGCATGCTTCCCCCTTCTATGGTAACACCTGCAAATGCTTTAAAGGCTGTATTTCTAGAACAGAAAATCTTCATGCTCTTTGAAACTTGGGTTTAAGACAGAGTCCTCGTCTTTCTGAATAAATTAGTCTTCATTTGTACACCTCTTTATTTACAAGTCGCTCCCTCTGTCTCCCTCTTTTTCTTTCCCTTTAACTCACTGGAGGATGCTAACCCATCAGGTCCCTTGGCTCCCCTTCATGGGATGATGTCATTTCAGATGACATCACCATGCAGTGTACGTTTGTTTGTGCTGTGTGTGTGAGTACGTGTAGCACCCACAACCCGCCTCACACCCTCATTTACACCCCCCCCCCCCACACACACACACACACACACACACACACACACTCAACTCCTCTCATCCTGCAGCTCTGCTTATTTCCTTAGAGGTAAGGTGCTCTTTGACTCAAACCTGCTACACCCACCATCAACAAAACTGCCATGCTTGCACAAGAGCTTGGGTCAAGGAGAACAAGAGAGAAATGGACGGACTGCCAGGAAGGCAAAAACATGCGCACACACACTCGTACACAGAAGAAGCAGTCAAAGTGGTCTTTAGAGTGGTGGTAGAGCTGTGAGGGCAGGGAAAGAAGTGTGGAGGTGTGGCAAGAATCTCAGAGAGAGGACGGACACTACGGAGGCGAGTCGGTTTAATTACACAATAATGCTGCTACTAAAACACCACAAAGCCAAAGCATAAACTGTCATTAAGATAAAAAAGTAGTTCACGAAGGAGGGCCACAGACTGTCTGAATTCTTCTTGGCTCTATTGTCTGTTGTTAACACAGTTATTTATAAAACTTAATGACCTGGTTCAGATTTCTAGTAAACAAACGAGTTTGAAGAACTAAAATGGCATCTTTGGAAAATGGTTTATTTGGTATTTTATTTCTGACCTAATGGTGCATTAGTCTAATTTCGAACTTTAATTATTCTGGAGGCAAATATTAAGCTACAAACATTCTGTGTGTTTTAGTTTTACTCTGACGTTTCCATGCATGCACCATAATGAAAGCTGCAGTACTCGAGTTTATATTGAAGCTTTTAAGTGGGCTTTATATGATCAGCTTACACATGAAAACTATGTAAACAAAATACATTACCTTTATTCAAGAAACTACTGATACAGCGACCATGCCTAGGCTGCATGTGGCAACGTTTTGTTGATTAATACAACAAAAAGAGAAATAATCTGTGGCACATACACACAAAGCTGTTAGTTATTGTGGGAGGCATTCATTTTCAAAAAATGTCTATGGTTCCTTTGCTGAGAATTTAATGATTAATTTAAATTACCTTTCACCCTGTAACCAATTTTTTGTTTCCATTGTAAAAGTACCAAATCAGTAAATATAATACCCACATTCTATGTAGGAGAACACATAAAGTACAGGGTTAAGGTAATGGCTATTATGCTTAGTGCACATTTATTTCCTATTAAAAACATTCTCATGGAACATTATTTCATTCAAAAACCAAGCTGAAAAAAATAGGGATGGCATTTAAAGAACCCATTCATGTTGGTTTGTAGTTTTTTTGGCCTATATGCAGAATCAAATGGAGACCTATTGAATTTTAATGTTTTATTTTACAAAAGCTACAAGAATCTGGAAACAGAGAACTGCATGAAGCCAGTTGAACTTTCTGGTTGGTCTGAGGAGACAAACCAGACTGATCAGGAAGGAGTTGGTTGATGACAACTGATGACTGATTGATTTGCTTCCTTGAGAGTTGAAGGAGAGGTAGCGAGGATCTGTACGGGTTTGATTTGGCAGGCTTTGCAGAGTATACCCCAGAGATCCAGGAGAATGCGAGGGAGATCAGGGAGCATTGGTACTTGCAAGAGATGTGGTGCTGGAGAGCGGGCAGGTAGCTGATGAAGACTGAGAACTGCTTCACACAGGTAAGACCTTTTCAATGAAGATTGGAGACGAACTGAGGTTCACTGGTTGTGTGGAACAATAACAGAGTCCACACTAACTAACAAGAACGCAGAATTTCAGACAGATATTCCTGGTTTATGTCTTTGGCTGGAATACCATCAGGGGTTAATCATCCAGGGATGAGAGCTGATCCCTCACCGCCTTATATACACATTAGTCATCTTGATTGTGAAAGGTTCTCAGGTGTGCAGCAACATGGGTCAGCCAAGTCACCAGCAAAGATCCTCTGCAACAGGAAGCTCACTCACACCAGAAAAAACAGCAAAACCTCAGAGACCCTAATAACCCCATCCAACGCCCATCCATCCATTTTCCGTCATGTTTATCCCTGCTGAGGATACAAGGGGTTATGGTGCCTATCTCCAGCTGTTTACGGTGAGAGGCGGGGTCCACCCTGGACATGTCGCCAGACCATTGCAGGGCAACACAGAGACAAATAGGACAAACAACTATTCACGCAATTCAAGCTAATTAACCTAACAGTCATGTTTTTGGACTGTGGGAGGAAGTACCCAGAGAGAACTCATGCATGCACAGGGAGAACATACAAACTCCATGCAAGGAATCAAACCTACCCATTGCTCCATTGTACCCAGAGCCCATTACTATAAAATATTTTCTTGAGGTTGTTAAAACACTGTTTAAGTTAGGGCATAAAACTAAAATCTTCTTTCTTATTACTTTATTTCATTTTGATTTATATATAGAATATTTTTCCCATTTTAACAGCACTGAAATTACAGCATCGAGTTAATCAGATTATCTTGTGCTTTAGCTTTAGTGATCCTGTATAGTGTTAGCATTAATTGACATGCAACTTTAGTAAAAAAAATATGGAGCTTCAGCAAAATGTAGGTTTAGGAGGAAAATCACACGTAACTATAGCGGAAAATATTTGAAACTTTAGTAAATAGACATGTTAAGGTTAGAAAATATTCAAACATAGTCTTTAGCAGACAGTCCAGGTAACTTTCCTTGGAAATTTATTGTATTTTTCATCAGGTGGAAGTTCAAAAAATCTTTCAGAAAGAAATATAGATCTTTGAGGAAGACTTTGCAAATGGGACTTATTTTTATTTAGCAAAACTTATTTACCTTTAGCAGAAGGTCAAGCATAGCAATACCAAATGAGCACATGTAGGTTAGGCAGGAAACACACATGGACCTTTGGTATATGAGCACAGCTGCTGTGCAAAGTGACGTCTTGCTTCTGCACAAAAGGTAATTATAAATAGCTTTACAAAAAGTTGGCTTTTTTTAAGAATTCAGGTACTGTTTTAGCTCTGACAACTGATAACATACAATAGAAATTTACCAAATTACATTCTTTTTGGTTTTATCTATATTTCTATAATGTCTCCCTTCACATACATTCTAACATGAAGTAAGGGACATTGAAGTCAGTTTAATCTCGGTTTTCCCTTGAGGATCCTCTCATTCTTTTTTTCTGGCATGAAAATCTGTTTCAAGATCTCACTCACATCTCTCACTCATGTCTTGGAGCAGAGGCACTCCCTCTCTAAAGTGAGCCTGGGTTTTATTGAGCACAGTTGGCACTGTCTAAACGCATGATGTCATTTTGGTGAATGGGCCAGCAATTTAGCAATCATCAAGTTTCTGAAATGAGGAATGGTGTAGATAAGTATAGCTGGTGGCACTATTAACATAATTGTATTATTAAGACCAATGTAAAGAACTTACCTTTTTTTATGTGTGTTGAGTTGTGTTTTATTTTTTTTTTATTTACAAAGGAAGAGCTTTTAGGTGTGCCACAAAAAATGCTCTCAAATTACATCTTGTAGGGCTCAAAATATCCAGACATGGTTGAGGTTTTTTATGCAAAGAAGCAGTTTAGTAAAAGGGTTTACAGAGAAATCAGCTGTATATATAGACCTACTCTGTAAGGTTTGGGGCTTTAGTCATGGTGTTTGCCCATCTGCTCTATGAGAACAGGCCAAGACCCCCGTCACCTCCACCTGCTTCAGCCTCCAGAGGGAACCAGGACTAATTTTATATCAACAAGGAAGCTTGTTTGTGAACATAACGTAGGGATAGAGAACCCCCCAACAGTTTGATAACTAGGCATCTAATTTTTATTTCAATCCAAAAGCATTGAACTGCTAAAGACAAAACAAATACACATTAGAAGAGCTTATCTTATATATATATATATATTTTTTTTTTTACATTTTTATCATCCTGAACCCACTGTCAAATCATCCTACCTGGATGACACAACAAAGAAAATCTATTTTTTTTAATAACCAGACTTGCAGGATGCAGTGGGATACTCCAAGACTAAAATGTAATATATTTTGATTGCTTTGATTATTTAATTATTTTTTGCTACAGTCTAGCACCTTTTCTCAAAAAAAGAAGAAAAAACAATACATGTTGTTGCCCTACTAGAGAACACTTTTTTCATCAGATCAATTATTCTTCAAAACTTTAAAAAATATATATATAATACATTCAATTTTTATGCTAAAACCTTTAAATCTAATCGAAAGTTATTCTCAACTGCAATAGACAAAAATTATATTTAAAATTGTGTTAAATGCAAAACTTAAAATACAAAAATGCTAAAATACATGATTTCTGGAGTTCAGCAGTTTATTGAATCCCCTGTAATGGCTGGGAAACCCCTAAGCAGCAGCCTTTTTCTTTGTGGGTTTTGTGAGACAAAATATCATAGATATTTGAACTGTGGAAATCATACAGCTTTTAAAAAATACATTTTTTTTTGTTTAGATTCAGGCAGAGGCGTAGCCAGAAAACTTTTACTGGGGTGGCCAATCAAAAACATGTAAACTGAGGAGTGGCCGAAAGCGGATAGGCACCAGAACATCAGGCTCTATCTAAACTGTTCCAACAGTCATATATATTTTCTAAATAAAGCCAAACTATACTTTCCTAAAACCTTTTGATTACAAATAGATGCATATATTTAAACATCCATGCTATTTAAATAAAAGGTGTAGTGGAGAAAATGTCTGGGGCAAACATCTTTTCCATTGTCATTACTTACATACTTTTATCAAAAATTGTTCTGCATAACATTAATATGAC
>NW_015150734.1:356646-372395 GCF_000732505.1 Cyprinodon variegatus
TGAATTTATGACAGATTTTTGATCTCTAGTCTCTGTAAATCACTTATATGCTTATTTGCGCTAATTCCATTTTCTGTTTAGAAGCATAAAATAATACAGCAAACAAGGCATTTTAACAATATCATATGAAAGTTCAATAGTAGTTACAACATTTTAAGCCAAGACAAAATGACTGCAAAGCATTTGAAACTGACTTCAGGCTCTAATATTAGTCATTGGCTGTGTCCGAATGTCTGCCGTAATTTCTAAATCCCTCAATCAATATATAGAACGGGAACTATATAGCGAACTCAGTTAACTTACCATTCGGACAGATGATCATTACTTTTTGCTCCCCATTGGTCACACCACCTCCCCCCTGGTGCCTGCGCCATCTTTGTTTTTTGTCGCCGCTGTTGGTTAGTGACAGCCGTTGGTGACAGTGGGCCGTTGTGAAAACAAATCCTGTGAAGCTTTATATACGCTCGTCTAGTGATCATGGATGATCACTGCTTTTCAAGGTGCATTGTGGGAAATTTCCAGTCCACTACATTTTCATCCACTAGACGTTTGGACACTCATCTAAAATGGCGTACCATTGGCGTTAGGGCGAACATTCAGACAGGGCCATTGTCTTTGTTAATGTGGCTAGCATGATTAAAAGAAAATCATAAAATCAGTCATTATGTGTGAATATAGAGCATCTACTTTTACTTTTATTCAGAATTCCAAAAGCTTGCCTTTGGAAATAATTTTGAAGTTAAGTATATTCCAAACTACACAGTTTAAACATCAACCTTCATAGTATCTGCTGAATGTCTTGCTCTCTTTGAAGAATTTACTCTTTGATTTTTAACAGCTTTTTAAATCCCTGTTGTTTAGCTAAATTCATTTCTATTGCCTCACTGACTTAGGAAGCAGATAAGTGTTGCTTGCAGAGTAATAGAGTGCAAACTCAAGAGCGTTGCTTTCACAGTGTGTTATCACTGAATGTAAAAAGAAGCAACTTTTGTGTTTCAAACTGTCTGGTCAGAGTTTGATAATCTGTCGATTCTGGGCAGCTGGATATTTCTCAGGCTGTATGTGAGGCATTTTTCCTCTATGCTGAAATGATCTTTGTAAGAAATAAGCCAAAGACATTTTTCGAACTTGATAACCAGATTTATATTGACATACACATTTGCTGTGTTTTCTAGATTCTCCCAATAAGGATGTAACAGATATGAGATTTTTGTCTTTGGATGGGCATTGTTAGTTTTACATAAAAATTGAATGTTTTCATATCAGACGTTTTTGTATGAAATAATCTTTTCAATAGCTGTACATTTTTAGAGTATATTATGTGGAATTTAAATCAATTCACATATGATGTTGTGACAGTAAACCTCTTCAGGCTCTTTAGATTCCACCCTCACTCTCAGCCATTATCTCGTCATACACAATGTTGCATCATCTGATATCCTTTCTGCTTCGTTCTTTACTCATACATCACTCTTCCTAACTTCCATTATTCACCCCCAGCCCATACTCATTGTCTATCTCTACCTCCTTAGTCCCTCATTCTTTAAACCATCTCCATCCCTTATTATCTACCTCCCTTATCTCGACTATTCCTCTTTTCTCATCCCTCTTACTTGATGTCATCCTTTCATCCTCATCTTATCTTCCTCAATCCTTCACCATCCTCTTTACTGTCTTTATCCTTGCTCTGGACCGCTCACATTCTTCATCCCTACCTCCATCATACCTCATTTCTCATCCCTACATTTTTCATCCCTCATCCTACTCCCATAATCTATCTTAATTCCGTTTAGTTCTTCATTCCTCTTCATGACCACCACCATTTTTCATTTTTCCTTAATCCTTCATCCCTACCACCATCTTGGCCTATCGTAATCCTACATTTTTCTTCCTTCATCTCTCTGGATCTCACATACTTCTTTAAATCATATCTACTTAATTTCTTAATCTCTTCTCCCCAAATCCTTTATTCCTACCTCCTTCAACCTTTTTCTTTTATACCTTTATCTTAACACCTACCTTCCTCATCCCCTGTTCCTTTTCCCTAATGCTTTAACCCAAAGTCCTTCCTTTATCTAAGTCTTCCTCACTCTCACCTCCTTGATCCATCATGGTGACTTCCTGTATCTTTCATCGCTTTTTTCTTACCCTGCACTTCATTCCATATACCTAATCCTATTAATTCTTACTCCTTATCTGCAGGTATAACATGTAAATTCTTAGACTCCATCTCGCTCTACCGGTTATTTCCACCAGTTTATCAATCCCTTTGTGATAGGACATCCTCTGTTGTTTTTATTTACACCACTGAACTTAAGATACTGTCCCGTAGTCATTGAAAGTAAAAAAGGCGATAATTTGATACTTTAAATAATATTATAATGTCCTTGGTTGCTTTGTTGCTCCCCCAAAATTACTGAAACTGTCTCACTTGGAAGAAAAGTTAAATAATACATTTATATTCACTTTTCATTTTGTAAAGGAACATTTATGTGTTATAGAGAGAAGCCACTCTCATAAGAAAAAAGAAGCAATCTGCTCTTACTGTTTGTCTTCATGTGTCTGGTTGGGCTCTTCCATCCACTGCATTAGCACTAATGAAATTTGAAATTCAAGAACACGTTTCATTGGATCCAAACTTAACATTCAACCCTGAACGGAAGATGAGTCATGAACATCTCTAGCTACACTTCTAGGAAATTTCCTTACCTCTGACAATATTTTAGTTTGTTTTACAAAATAAATCAATATTTAAATACATATTTTGGTTATAAGAAGGAAATTAAAAACTTTTATGAAGTTGTATTTTTTCAGTAACCAAATGGGAATACTCTAAAGGTTTAGTTCAAAAACGACCACAAGGCTTTTATGGCTTTTTATTTTTGCAAAATTTACAGAGACCTAAATCTATGTCTGATCTTACTTGCAAAGAAAAATGTTAAAACTTAATCATGTTGCGTTGACACTAGAGAGCATTTGTAAAAGTCACTTATGAAGTTTTCAGACATATTTCCAGGCAGGATTTAGTCTAGGCTTAGCACATATGATTTAATGTGATGTAGCTGTAAGGTGAACTCACCAACAGCACAGATTGTTTTGAACATGCCAAGAGTTTTTTCCTAGGATATCCCTGCATTTCACCTTATCCAATTTTCAATCCACAGAGAACAGTTTTCTTGTCCCTGCAGAAGAAAAATATTCCCCCAGCATGATGTTTCTACCACCCTGTTGGACCATGGAGAAGGAAAGTTCTCATGGATGTTTACTGTTAGTTCTTTTCGGCACACATAGCAGTTTGATTAAATTTTGAACTCAATGTTGTGGTTTTATCTAAGCAGAACACCTCCTTACTTCCTAAGTTTTCTAATAGTTGTGCTTTTCATAGATTATCCCAACTGAACCGGTCCTCTTCGCTTCATTGGGGTATCAAAGAAAAGGGGACTCAATATAAATCCATGCAACACTTTTTAAAACCTTATTTGACAAAATTTTGAAAACTGTGGCATCTTCCCTCCTCTTTACAATTTTATTTCTCTATGTTGGTCTACCACAAAAATATTACACATTGAGGTTTTTGGTTGTAACATGACAAATTGTGGAAATATGAGTACGAAAGTGCAGTAAGCCTCTGTTGAAGAATAACAATAATGATCTTTTTTATTTGTTGTGTTGAGGGGGCTGAGCAGTAATCCTCCCAATCTGAGATGTGTATTGAAGCCAAAATCTCCCTCTGCTTCTCTGCACTTCCCCACGCACATCTTTTTCAGACACACTTGCACAAGCACATGTGCTCTCCTGCATCGCTTGCACCTGCTCCCCTAATAAGATCACACACTTCTCCTTCAAATAGTTTGCAACAGCGTGACAGCTCTGTACCTTTGCATGGGAACCATGTCTCTTATTTGAGTGTGGGTGTGGGTGAGTTCACAATCACTTAGAAGAGGGAGGAGACCATTAAACACACCCTATTTAACTCAATCCTTTACCCTTCAAACGATCTTTGTCCATTCTTCGAACCCTTGTGGGTCCTCCGTCTCCAACATGCCCCCCCTTTCAGTCACCCCTAACATTTACATGTTTTGGGTCATTTCATCTGATGGGATCTCCTGGGAGAAATTAGCATGTGCAAAAGAAAAGTCCACAACTTTTAAAAGCTCAGTGTTTACAATTTGCCGCCACATGTTTCACATTAGCTGCGTATTTAATAAGGTCACGGACTGGGCATGGCGCCTGAGGGGGGAGCCCCTGTAAAGGACCCAGAGAAAGTGCAAGAAGCAAGTCAGTTTAATTGCAGTCCACAGCTGTGATCATAATTATTAAATCATTTTGTTCAACCTGTGTAAACGAATGCACAAAAAGCAGAACTGTTATGACAAATTACTGTTTCCTCTCTGCAACGGCTTACTAGAAATAATGCAGTGGCTTGAAAAATTAAAAATTTTTCACACCATTTGAAAAAAAACACCTGAAGCACCAAAATATTTTTATCAACAACCCCATTAGGTCTCTGACTTAAAAAGGAATTAATTACTATAGTATCTTGCCAAAGTACGGATACATTTTTTAGCGGTGGTATTTTAAACCACAAACCACAAACTTTAAGGTGTGTTAATAGGATTGTATAAGACATATCCAAAGAACATAATATATAATTAAGAATTGAGGGGAAAAATATACATACTTTTTAAAAGTATTTTATTCGTTAAATTCAAAAAGTAACATTCTGAAAAGTGTTAATTTGTAAATGAAGACAGAAGAACACAACACAATAGACAGGTTGGTTTGGTTGCTACTAGTCTTACATTGGCATGGAAACCTCGAAACAGGATGACGGAAACAGTCCTTCTAGGGCTAGATTAAATAAGCTTCTTCAAAAGCCTCCAGCAAACCTCTTAGGAGCATTCCCTATTTTATCCTTTGTCAAAATTAAGAAGGGTGTCCCAATTCCATGGGAAGATTATGAAGCCTTAACCATAGTGGCTTCAGTTCAAGGGTGTTATATGGTAGTGGGTGAGGGCTAGTGTTGGTAAGTAGGTGGAACAGTTCTCAGTCGGTTTTTCCTCTCTTATCTGAGTTCCATGAGTAAAATTTCCCCTCTGTCTGGCTGTTGTCGGACAAAAATCTTTTAGCATGTTCTGCCAATTAGCAACATGCAGCCAACTTCATGACCGCCCCTAGTCCATATACCCCATGGCCCAATCCCAAACCGTCCCTTCAGCACTAATACTCCGTTTGCATGTTCTAGCGCAGGCTCCATTATATATAATGTGTCATCCCAAACCACATAGTTGGAAGGATGAGAGGACCATTTAGTCCTAAATAGTGAAACTGCGCTGATGCAGACCCGGTGGAATTGGGCAGGGGGTGTAAAAGTGGCCTAATGGTGGAGGAAACACCTGGATTAAAATGTAAGTCTCACTGGTTTCCTGCATCTTTGTCAAATTGACAGAAAATCACAACTTAGGAAAAAGAAAAAAAAATGTAATTAATTCCAAGTGAATATCCTCTTTGAAATAGTTGTATTTAACCGTATAGCTTTATTTTAAAGAAAAAAGCAAATGTTTGATTTCATGTCAACCTGAGCCACAAAGCTACAGCAATGAACATAGGGGTATCGTGCTTTCTTTTTCTGATAGAGGGAAGAAAGCGTCCACTTCTCCTCTATACCCTCCACCTTTAATCAAGGCATCCTTCACAGCTGAGAGTGTGACTTTATTTTGAGTGACAGTCGGTGAAGGGTTAGTGCATAGGGGGCAGTTTTCAATTGGGCCCAAAATCGGTTTAACCTCACTGGAGGTGCATTTTATCCAATCAGGGCCTTACTTTATAGCTGGTTGCTTCAATGCTCATACCTGAAGGGGTATTTCGCATAGAGACTGACAGACAGTGTCCTGCTGCTCCAGAGCGGAGGGGAGATCTTGTCTGAGAGCTGGCTAAACAGTTGATTAATGTGTAACACACTCATACAATTAAGCACCTTATAATGCACAATTAATTCAATATAATGGCTATTTTTTCAACAATGCATGTTTGATCAGTTTGTTTACAAAAATGTACAAGTTAGTTTTAGCCTCCCTAATATTTGATGAGAAATCCTCACTGTTTCCAAGCTCAGTTAGACATAAACCAAACAACCAAAAAGTAGTGACTTATATAATATAGTAAGCAAATCTGTTGAATGAATCATTTTAATGAACTGGTTCTATGGATTCAGTAAACTTAAAAGAACCTAATGCAAGAGAGAAGCTGGTCAGAGTTTTAAAAAATGGAAGATCAACATATTTCAAAAACAGTCTGTTAAAGGCCAGAAAAGACAAAACTGGCTTAAAGTTTATCATCTATTTGGAAACAGCTATGAACATATCAATATAGCTACAGCTGAATGGCTTAGAGCAAAGCATATTCATGTGATAGAATGATACAATCATAACCAAGAACTAAATCCAAATGAAAATATATGGAAAGCCTTAAAAATTGCGTTTCATGATGCATGTCTAATATGACTGAATTTAACACAGAGTATAATTTCACTCTTATTTAATTCTGCAGATGTTTAAAGATGCAAGAGAAACAAAGATGTGCTTCTGGTTTTGTTCTAATGGACGTCTCACAAAGTTCTAACACAGATGCAATGCTGTATCGCTCAGTGTAGCATAAATACATTTGCAAGCCGCTGTAGCAAGTTAATAATTTCATTATTCAGAATGAATTCTCAAATGTAATGAGAAACTATAAATACTATGATTAATGGTATTTCAGAATTTTTGCAAATGGTCTGAAATTTTATCACATTGAAGCAAATAAAATATTTTTCTCTTCAGACTGAAATTCGACATGAATCTGCTGCCTGTCTTCTTTCCGAAACCTTAAGGACTAATATTAGCCACTTGTGGCTCTGCAGATTTGTTTTATTTGTTCTGAGGCCAAATTACATCCTTATCGCATCTGCTGTGTGTTTGTCTTGTTTATATCACGACTCAGTTTTGGGTGAGGCCTGTGTGTGTGTATGCCTGCTGGTCCGTCTGTGTGTGTGTGTGTGTGTGTGTGTTAGCACAAGCATGTTAACTTGCCAGCGCCTTTGTGTGTGCCTCTGAGTGTGAGAGTGTTTGTATGTGTGTGCAGCCAAGCCTAAAAGCATTTAAGAGGGAATGGGAGAGGGTCTGGAATCCTAGGGATGACATCATTATCCATGATGTCATTTCTGGAGGGTGACTTTGACATATGTGATTGCTTGGGTGAGGTCACACGTTGACTTTACACTCCATGTAATTGACAATGAAACAGCAGGTCACCGCTGTAGATTGAGCCACGTGAAATTTAGTCACAAATTTGGTAGTCAGAAATAATAGAGCAAAAATCTGTTACTAATCCGTTGAATTAAATTGCTACCACAGATGTTGAGTTTACAGGCAAATCTAAATTAAACGCCTTGTAAAGCTGGACTGAAATCTGACATTGATATTTAATGCTGACATTGTATGGTGATGCAGAAAAAGAAAAAGAAATAAAATAAAATCTGTGCTTTTTAGCAGCAGATTGTCACATGGAGTGTTTTTTTCCCCACGTTTGAACATGTGCAAGCCTTTTTTCCGATTCTATCCAACCATTTTTTTAACAGAAAACTTTTAATAAAGTGATGTAATTTTGTGATAACTGCAGTACTTTTAAGATAATTAGTTTTAATTCAGTACTTCAAAATGCTGTCTTCTATTTGGACTTTTCTTATTTTGTTGCTTAACTATAGTTTTTAAATACCTGATATCCTAAATATAATAAATACTCCACTATAAAATGCCTCAGTTCTGTTTATTCAGCAGCTTTCTCACAATTAAATGACCTTTTACAAAAAACTATCCAATTAATATCCCAAATTATTACATCAGAAATATATAATTTTACATCACTGCTTTATATATATAATATTTTAATCAAAATATAAGTTTATAAATTCTAAGTTGTATAGTTAATAACTGGTATCAAGTAGCATATTTCACAACAAAAGCCCTTCATCCTTACTCATTAATGTAATGAATTACTGGAATGATACACCCAAACTATCAAAAAACAACTGAAATTTTAGTTCTGACTCTAAATAACTTAGACAAATAACATGTAAACTCTCTTCTTTGAGTAGTTGTGAGCTTCTGGTAACTTTACTGTCAGAGATTGAGTAATAATTGATGATTAGGACATGAGACAGTCATCACTGATTTGTTAAAGGTATAGTAGAGGATGTTCTTTTTCCAGGTGGATCCTTAAAAGAAGTGGTCCTCCTTATTGTCAATCACTCTGGTGATATGTTAACGTACGGCCGTCCTACATTCTCATCCCCATTTTCACTTACCGGTGGTGAGTCTGACATAGCGGAAAAATTGCAAAACTTCTTTTGGAAAGTAAGCTTATATAAGTGAACAGCAACTTTTAAACAGAGCGTACATGAGGAGAAATTGGTTGTGCGTGCTCATGCCACCGTTCAGTAACGGGTACAGGGTTGTACATGTGACACATTTTTCTTTTTAAGTGGAGAGGCCGTTTTCTTTTTAAAAATTCGCAAAACGTCCATTATACCTTTAATGTTTAGTGCTTTATTGCTGGCTTTATTGTTGGCCCAAAAACCAACAAATTCCTTTTAGGCTACCGTTATCTACCTTTTAGCTTCTCTTTCTTTCATCTTTTTTCCTTTTTTCTGTTTTTCCTTTCCTGTTCTACCTACATTGCAGTGTCCATATAATCTGTAAAACTCCCTTCAAAAATATAATAAAACAATTTATATGCATAAATCAAGCGGGACACTATTGCGGTAGCCGTACTGCTCCACTTGTGAAAGTAAAATATTTTGGGTTCTTTTTGGCATCAAGACAATTATTCTTATTGCCACATCGCCAGACAGGACACTGTAAAAAAAAAAAGAAAAAAAAAATTCCTTTAGGTTATTTGCATTTGGACTCTTATACATGCCTAGTAACATGGTGATGGAGATTGAAGCCAGGGCAGCTGTGGCTAAGACTTATCGCCTCCTTATGTTATCCTGTACCAAGCCCTGCTACACTCTCCAGAGTTTTAGTAAGTTGAAGGAAAGTTTCTAAAAAAGGAAAAGATATACAGTGAAATGGAACGAAAATGTTCAGTGGCAGCACCGTGCTGAGGGTCTGTTTTATGGTCCATAGAATTGGTGTATTCCAGAAGTTGTCAGAACAATAAAGACAGACTCCCTCCAATTACTCGACTTTTTTATTCTGAGGGATATTATGGTTGGATAAACTCATCAGGAAGACCACCTTTATTGTGGGATTTCCCCCCCGATCCGAGGAAGGTGGAAGGATACACAAGAACTTAAGGCGAAATGAGCTTTTCGCTCAAAGACTGTTGATATATGCTATTTTCTTTATGTAATTAGTGCTTCACATTAAGGGACATGATCCTGTTTAAGATGAGTGACAGAATGTCAAACATACTTTTATTTTCTACTTCTCTACCTCACTTCAAATCAGCAGCTAGACAATGATTCCAAGCGCACATCTTGACTGGTGTCAGAAATAATCGGGCTGACATTGACCACATGTAACGGGCCTGACCTTAACTACATTGAAAATGTCTTTATTCAAGGAAATCAAATAATTTTTGATAATTTAAGAACTCAATCTATATTGCTAAGACTGGTGGATAAACATCTATATTATATGTGTATTATTTTGAGCTAAATAAATCTAGACTTTTTTAGTTTTGTAACCTCTGTGCTGTCTCATGTTTTGTCAGTCTGTCCAACCATATAAAAGACAAATTTTATTTTGATATTGTCTTAAAAATCTAAATTTATTTGACTAATTTACAATACATTGAAGCTATTAAAAACATTAAATCCTCTATATAATATGTGGTTGTTTCTTGCTTTGATTATACAGTGCAATCCTTCACACGGATAACCACCAGAAATGATGAAGACTCAGTACCCCAGAGCGATGTGTAAGACATTGTAATATTTCCTCAGACCACAGGAGAGTACATTTGGAAATACCCTCTCCACTCTCCCCAGACCAAGTTACTCATCTGCTGAAGGCTTGTATTGTCTGAGGAGGCTGAATGTGTCAATGGAAAATGAATGAGATTCATGCAAAACTTTTTGAGTCACGTTTTCCAAATGAACAGTACCTGGGGGTCATTTTCCACATAAATTATTTTTGAGCATATTATTTAGCCTAAATCCATCAGTTTATCAAAGCCTGAATGCACACACACGGACACACTTACACACATGCGAACACGCACAGACACAGGCACACATGGATGGCTTGAGGCGGGCCATCTATTCTCATTAGACCCTAGTTGCAGTGGGCTGACGGTAAACTGAGCGTGTGCCAAAGTCATAAACCTACAGACCCTTCCCAGCCATTACCTCATGATAATGATATCACACCCGTGTCTCATAGTGATGACATCACACCCCCAGATTCGCTGTCTGGCTTTTTCTACATGCCAGGACCCTCATCCCTGAAAAGCCAAGGACAAAATGCAGACTAAGAGACCTGGTCCACTCCGGCGAGTAACAGCAAGGAAATGAAGGCGACTGATTTCACTATCATTCACCCATTTACACCAGATGATAATGCCCTGGACAAGAAAGAACTCACTATATGAGAAAAATCCTTACTTCACATAATTATTTGGACTTTTGGATCATGATTCATGAAGTGTATCCATTCTTTTTATGGCAGTATTTGCTGACATTTACCATTCCATGAAAAGGTTGATCAATCATGGGTAAAGAATTGCCGTGTTTATTGACTATGTGCCCCAAAAGTGAGCCCTGCTCCAGCATGACGTCGTTCAAAGAAAGCCTTGCCAGTTTTGTAGAAAATGACAGTTCTGACATAAAAGTGTAGATCCATCATGGGAACAATTTCACTAAAAGACTGACTGGTAATTTTATGAAGCAGCAGGGGTAAATCCATCTTCTGAGGTAAGTTAAAGGCTTCACACTGGGCTGCCAGCCATCCGGTACCTGTCCCTAGTGGTTGTCCCCTGAGCTCCTGAAAAGGTCTTCATTGTCCTGTGTGTTGCTGTGTATTTGGCCCCATTGAGGCTAGCTGGTGCCAGAAAAATTTGTATTAATAATAGGCCAAAAGGGGAGAGTTGTATGCTGGATAGTGCAATTTATGTGAGAAAAGATTGCAATATTGTTCATTAGCGTTTTTGAAAGCAATAATTAAAATTAGTTTTAGAAAATGGTTTCTTCTTAAACCAATTTCCTAAATGGTGATTTTATTTTATTTTTGTGTGTGTGTGTGTGTCTTCATGTTCATCCACTTAAAAGTTATGTGACTGAGAAATCCAGATCATATTTTTTATGTGATCACTTTTCAATCGCCTTGTAACTCTTGGAGTGGAGGCACTGGCCTCCTGTGGATCCATTTCTTTGTTTCTTACACTGAATCTTTCTAAAGACAAAAAAGGCAAATGTTGTAAAGTACGACAAGTTATTTCTAATGAGATCAGCAAAAAAACAAGTAGAATAAATACAGAGCTATCAGTCCATCTTAGTGAATTTTTAAATTACCGTATAAAGAAACAGAAGAGCCACTTAATATAGATTTCCCTACTAAACCCGGAGTTTAAATAAAAAAAACTACAAAAACGTATACAGACACATCTGAATAAGTTGGGATATGTGGTCTGATATGGGTCATTTGTCATATTGAATGTACTTTTTGAAAAAAGTACATTCAATACTTTTTGAATGTACATTCAGGCAGGTATTAGAAATAATAAAAATCTGTCCAACATTTCTTTATCCAAGATAATATTCTAATTTTAAAAGTGGTGTTTTTACAAGCGGTAAGTAGGCATTAATCATTAACAAAAAATACTTGATAGACTTGATAACATTAATCTATTGGTAATTATTCTATTCTATTTAATGAAGGATAAGCTTACTGGAAGGGGAGTGGAAGGTGCTACAGATGATGGATAAAGGAGTTTATGGAAGGATTGATGGCAGTATCGGTGGATGGGTGGATGGATGGATGGATGGATGGATGGATGGATGGATGGATGGATGGATGGATGGATGGATGGATGGATGGATGGATGGATGGATGGATNGGATGGATGGATGGATGGATGGATGGATGGATGGATGGATGGATGGATGGATGGATGGATGGATGGATGGATGGATGGATGGATGGAACTTACAACGTGGCACAGAATTAGGTGTGGAAATACTCTATATTTTTCCCAATTTCTTGCTGCTATACTCATCCAGACCTAAGTCTCTCTGTATCTTAACCTAGTTCATGTTATCAGCCAAGTTCTATTTAAAGGATTGCTTGATTCTTCAGGTCCTGCAAAAACCTGGCTTTGAACTCACCTTTCTGGAAATAATGTCAATCACAGCTAACCAATGATTAAACAGGGGGAACGATTATTTGAAATATAATATTAAGGCAAAAATTGTTTGGATAACTGGTCTTTCCTGAAATAATACATGAAATAATTTTTTAAACACAGTACTCTGTATTTCCTCAGATTATATTTGTCTGAAAATAAACTTGTTCAGTTATCTAAAGAATTAAGTTTAATAAAAAGACAAACAAGCAAGAGATATGTTAGAGGGTAAATTCTTTAAACAGCAATGTGCATGTAAATGGAAACATTAACGAAAGAACTATTAATAAGTAAAAAGTACTGCAGCTTTAAAAATGAGATAATAATCCAGCTGGTATCAGACATATGACAAAAAACAAACACCAGTCTCCTCAGTGAATAATTTTCCTGAGCAGTAATATCACCATGTTCTCTTCTGAACTTAGACTGTAGCTATTTTTAATCACCTTTACAAAGGGAGTTAATGGGGACAGAATGGGGACAGACACCCTTATAAGAAGGCAAAACTGAGAAAAACAAAACAAGCATCAAATACAAACACTGAGTGGGTGTGCAAAAGTTTTCAGCCATCCCTCAATTCTTTTTTCTTATGCTTAACTTCAAAGAGATGAGTATTTTCTGCCCCCCTTTAAAACCATCTTGAGTAATACTTAGCCAGGCTTTCTGAGGGTCTAAAGTGTTTCTTTAAGCACTTTAGAGTACCTCATCAATGTCACTGGATAATCCTGACCATGAATTATTGAAGCACGTTTCTCAAACAAAGAGACAAACCATTGTTAAGTCTATACATAACCAGTAACTTGGCACCTTGAACCAGTCTGAGTCCATGCCTTACTTTTAAGCCTAAGGTAATTCTATGATTAAGAAAATACACAAAGATTTTAAAATCTTTTTCTCCCCTCTTTTCTTGCAAAACTTCCAGAGAAAAATCAACTGATGATGATGCTCTTTAAGGTGTGAAACTTCTCCCTGCATGCCAGATTGCTGCCTGCATAAAACGGGTATGCTTCAGGAATTAGGTTGTATTTGGAAACTGTGATCTGCCTTTTGTGTTGCTTTGGAATAACATCTTCTTGCTACCTGAGCTGACTGTAAGCCACCTGTTTTTGTTTTCTTTAATGGAAAAGGATGCTTTCTTACCATCTTCAGCCAGCATCGTGACAAGGTTGTTTGCTCTTGTTTTTGAGTCAATTTAAACATTCTGCACCAAAGCAGCAATCTCTGGAAACTACATCCCATCAACCACCTGAAGGGTACGATGCCCTGACACTCTCATTGTGTTCATAGCTGCTTGTTACTGTTTGAAAACAGGAACAGTAAATAATCAAGCATTTAAAAATTGCAGCCAAGGATAATTCAGACCCGTACAGGTCCAAAGATCTGATATCTTATTTGATTTCAGTTTTTGACAGGATTTTGTACATGGATGTAGTGTGTTTAAGGTTTAACCTTAAAATACATCAATAGAAATGATGTTTTATTATTAAATTATGTTAATAAAATCTTGACATCTAAGATTTCCCAAATTGTTTAAAGACATATGAGGAGATTATATATAAACCTCTGATTTACAAAAACGCACAACTTCACACAATTTTTAATTATTCAGGTTTTCAACTAATTGAAATTATTTTGGACAGGCTTGAAACAGGAAACTTTTAGTCTTTTTAAAATTCATACAGAAAGAAAAAGGGCTATTACGGTAATATCTTTACGCATCATTGATAAATATCTGGTTGCAACTGTAACACTCTATTACACTGTTGCTGTACACATTTGAATGGCTATAATTTATCTAATAGTATATATTACGATCCCCCAGCCCACCAACACTGAGGATTTATTCTCTGTATTGCAAACTGCATATTAGCATTTATTTGCTAGAGATAAATAATTTCTAATACTATTTTTAAGCATCCCATTTCTAAAATTCATAACAAATTCATTAATTTAAGGTTGCTATTTTGTTTTTACTGGAGTCGAGCACAAAAGCTATAGATAGAAACCCTGAAGACTTAAGTGAAATGAAAAATACTTCTTTCTGGATTGGATTTTTTTTAGGAATAAAATTTTTTACATTGAAAACATGCAATTCTGAAGTGCTGAAAGAGCCTGCTCAGCAATCTGTTGCTCCAGACGAATACTGCAGATGGATTTTCCTTCAACTCTTCAACAGGAGCTTTTCAGCACGTACCCCCTGACACAACTATAGAAAGCAGAATGACAGAGTGCTGCAATTTTGGGGTCTCATAAATGAACAAATAAACACTTTTTATTTGTTGGGTACTTTAGCATTCTAATTACAGCCTTGAACTTATGCTACGCAGCCTCTAATTTTTCTAGCAAGCACAGAAACTCTCGGAGCCGTCTGCGGCGGGCCAGTCAGTTGGCAGATGTAATTACCACATCATCTCTGGTCCCTTGTGCACTCAGAGGGATGGAGAAAAAGAGAAGGACTGGGAGAGAAGGAGATTGATCCTGGTAAACAATAATTAGGGTTGGGGATGGAGTATTGTGGGACGTCTACAAGGCGGGATAAAGTAAAACTAGGAAAGGAAAAAGAGACAGGCAGAGATGGTCGACAGCCTGCCTGAGGTTAAAAGTTAAAACTGTTTTTATATCCCATCAGTGTTTCATTTTGGGTTACAGAAAGGCTTTAGTTTCAGAAGTGATCCTTTGGTCTGTAATTTTTTTTTGTAATTAATAGACACATTTATCAGAAAATAATTTAGGGTTGCACTCAAAGTGGCTCTTAATCACTGGTGGGTGGTAGTATATGAGTTTTTGAAGTATTTATATATATAAAAAAAGTTGTTGTATGGATTATGTAGGCCTATACATCAAGTATTTTTTAGCTTATAAAACACCTTAACAGATGACATTTTAAAATGAACAAAAAAAATTGAACGTTTCACTCAGTTTTTATTTGTTAGAGTTAAATCTCCTGGCATTTAGTGTTTAGCCCCTTTTTTTTTTTAGAGGTGCCACAATGCTCTGCTACAAGGTTTACGGTAAGGTTAAATGTATTTGATTATCCAATACTGTTTTCTGTGGTATTTTTTTATTTCTAAGTTGGTAAATGTAAATGAAATATAGAGGTTAAAGGGTTGCAAAAATGACCCAAGAAAACTCCTTAAAACGACCCAAATTCTTTCTCCAGCAGGAATAGGGAGACAAACATTTTACCCTATAAAATAAACCTAAAAAAATGTAACTCCTTTCTAGTCTGTCTGCACCTGTATTTCCTCCACCCTGTATACTATGTCTTTATAATATTTACTTTCTTTTACAGTTTGTAAAGTCTGGTCAGATTGTGATAGATTAGGATTTAGGATTATTATTGTGAACATGTGAAGAAAAAAGTC
>NW_015150734.1:372651-386426 GCF_000732505.1 Cyprinodon variegatus
TTTGCAACTAGACGTAAGCTAAAATATCTCAAAACACTACTCTACAATACTCTATTGCCATACTGATGGTCCATATTGAGTGTCTTTATATTCCAGTGTGGTTTCAGTAAATTACGTGAGGACAAAGCTTACAGGAAAAAATGTATCTCCTCTTTAATACACTTAATTCTTTCCTATGAGTCTCATACAATTTCCCGGTGTGTGTTTTAGCTAATTACATAGAACTGTCTCAATGAACTGACAAGAAAAAACTGCTTAAGCAAACAAAGTCTTTCTTTTATTTGGGACATCATCACTGACAGTAAAACACATTTAGATTATTGGGGAAAATCCAATAGACTATCTGAGTCATTGGGCTGATATGCAGTGTAATGTGCAGTTTGGCCGACTGTGCAAATGGAAATACAATGGAAATAGAGTTTTTGTCACTTCCTTTATGTTACAGTTCGGTAAAATATTATTAAGTTAACCTATTATATCCAAATTCACAGAAACAAAAGTATCCCTACGAGACAAACATCCTTTTTATACAAAGGAAAATGTAATTGAATGAATAGATAATTAATAAAACAATACAGTTTTTTTAGTTAGAATAAATTAATATGATTTAGAGTCAGTTTAAGTCACAGTCTTAGTCTAAATGTAGCTTTTAGCAGTTAAGAACATCAACTCTATCGTGTGTTTCCTGGACAAGGCTGTCTGTGGAGCTGGTTCACAGTTGCCTTTTGCTTCTGCTTCTATCTCTGCTTCTGTCTCCTCGAACCCCATTCAGCCTCAGCAGATGGCCGCTCACACTGAGCCTGGTTCTGATGGAGGTTTCTTCCTGTTAAAAGGGAGTTTTTCCTGTTGCTACAAGCATGCTTAGTGTGAGGGATTGCTGAAGAGTCTGAGTCGATGCAATCAGCTGATTTTCCTTAGATTGAAACTTTGAATAAATCTGACTGGATGATCTGTTGAATTGTCTCTGTAAAGTGCCTTAAGATAACGTGTTGTGAATTGCCACTTTTTAAATAAACAGAATTGAATTGAAAGTCAAAAAGGATTTTTAGTAGTGTGTCTGCATTAATTATTATTTTTTTCTTTTTTCTTTACTCTCTTTTAGTCTTTACAATGAAAGCAATTCAAACATAACTGTACTGTATGTTATGTCTGGCTGATTTACATAATTTTAAACAGTAAAACATTTATTCATTACTCAAGTTACCCTTTTTACCAAGAACTTTTTTACTCTTATTTGAGTAATTTATTGGATGATTACTTTTCACTTGTACTTGGGTAGAAATATGCTGAAGTAGTGCTCCTTTTACTTAGTATTTTTTTTTTTGTTCTCTGGCCACCTCTGGTCTAAAAAAAGAGAACATGAAGACAGTTAAACCATTGGTTCCATAAACTCTTAGCCCTCATCCCACAAAACATTCCCTCCTTAAAAAGCAAATTAACTTGGTGACCTTGGCATTTTTTTTTTATTTAACAAGCCAATCAGTGTGTTTTATTTATGCGTTTTATTTTATTTTACCGAGACACTAACCTTTGGGTTTTCTTAAGTTGTAAGCCATAATCATCAAAAATACAATGCATAAAAGCTGAAAATGTTCCATTCAATGTGTGATGGATCTATTAATATATTTATGTTTAATTATGTTCTGTTAAATTTTTGTTAGTTTTTCTGGAATGAGTTATGATAATGTTGAACTAATATTCAGATCATGGTCTTAGAATGTCTGTAGAAACCTTTTTCACATCAAGTGTATTTGACTTCTCACAGCAGGAAAACTCAAAATTCAACTAATAGCCTTAATGACGGTTGAGTTCATCTGAGCCTGACAGTAAACCAGAGTGCACAACAGCATGACCTCCCCATAGAGGAAAAGGACATCACTGATACAGTTGTTCATTTCCAGTTGCGGCATTTATAAAAGCCCTTGCTGAAAACAAGTTGCCCATTTACAGAAATATCAAACCATTTTTTTTATACATAACCCAAAGTACAACATTGTTTTGGTATGATACTATCAAAAGTTTAGAATATGCCCTTCAATTCACAATATCTTATAATATCATCTCTAATGCAGTTTAATGTTGGTATCAATTTTTATAGACCACGGCTTCCAGTGTGTCACAATCTTATTTTCCATACGGAAAACCTTCAAATAAACAAATAGACCCCTTCCACGATGCTGCCAACATTGTGTTTCACAGCTGGGATGGCGCTCTTATGCTTGCAAGCTTCAATCTTTCCTCTTTCAAATGTAACAATGATCTTTATGTCAAGTTTTAGTTTCATCAGTGAACGACATGCCTCTGATTTTCATAAGTGTTGCACCAATACCAATAGTATTGGGCCCCGACCCAGCACTGAAATGGTGGTATCTGTATGGGCGAGTACCAACAAATAGGGCACCGATACCATTTTGAGAGCCAAAAGTTTATTCAGCTATTGTCACCCATTCCAGGTGAGCAATAAAAAGTTCTACTGGATTCACTTTGTATTAGTCTTTTTCTTGCTTCACAAAGGAAGGCAGCAGCTTGACAAAGCCATGATGGCAATTATTTTACATCCAAGTAGTATGCAGTTCTTCATATATACACACACACACATCAATTTCATACAGATGGTATCGGTATCGGCCAATGCTGCACAGCCAGGTATCGGGTATCGGTATCGGTGCCAAAAAATGGCATCCTCACAACACTAATTTTTATGTTACCTTTGGAGTAATGGCTGCTTTCCTCATATACTAGAAAGGTGTCATTGTGGAAAATTAAACTCTGTCAGCTTAGGTATCTTGACTTAAAAAACAGGAAGAATTTTGTTCTATTTAATGTCAGATTGCAAGAAAAGAAGAGTCTTTCCCCTTCAGTATCAGTCAACATCTGGTTTCAACTGTATTTTCAACTGTTTTTTTTTATTGTGAATTTATCAGTTCATTTAATGGAACAATTTTAAAAAAAGGATAAAAAAATGTATTATTTCTTTAAAAAAATGATCAACTGGCTCTAGAAATATCTGCTTCTCACTACCATCGTTTTTAAAATGCTTGCAGGAAACAGTTAATGGTCAAACATGGTTCTCAGACAGGCAGAGGGAAAACACCACATTTATCCAGGGGCCTCACATAGAGCGCCTGATGCTGGGAAGAAGGACTCACCCTCTCATGGGTGGGTGAGTGAAGGGAATAAGACTTTACGGGAATAAATATCTCTCCAGTGAGAGGATTGGTGAAACATGCTACACGTATGTGTGTGGGGGTGTGTGTGTGTGAATGGATGATTAAGCAGGAGGTGTGTGTGGTGCTGCTACAGACATTTTACAAACATGCCAGAGCGAAATGCAATGATGCTGGCATTCCCGACATTCCTTCCTGCGAGTTTCCAGGCAGTGTGAATCTGGCTGTTGGCTCTGACATCACATTTAGGGGGTTCCACAGCACTTTCACATTCTTCCGCTCGCTTTCTCACAATCCCACCCATATTTGGAATGGGAGGAAGGGAATCCCAGATGATGACTCAAACGCTCTTTGCTGCAATGGGAAACGCTCTCCCCATCTATTCTTTTCTTCTGTTTCTCTCCATGCGACTCTGTCTAATCATTAATCAGGATATAAAATTGTGATTTCTATTAGTTCAACATTAAAAATGTGGCTTTATCAGCGGTTATAAAAATAATAATCTGTAAATGGATCTTTGCAGAATAAATGACATCAAAGTGACGTTGCAGTTCTATTTTTATCTCACGTCTCCTAGCAGTAACTTCAGATAGAAATGCTAGTTTCTTTTTTAAATATGCTGAAGTTAAATGATGAGGTGGATAAAATGGATCCTCGATAAAGCCCCTTTAAAGAGCATAAATGCTCATGTCATATGCAAGCTTCATCTATGCTGCAAATTATAGGATCCTAATGCGCTCAGCTGAAGGAACCCAGCCATCTACAACTAAAGTGAACTCTCAAGAGACGTTAACACCAATCAATTTATGTCGAAAAAAGGGGGATAATGAAATTAGAGACGGGGAAGGACGATGGAACAATCTTGAACTGCATTAAAATGTTCTTTATTGGAATCGAGAATAATGCGGACTGTGGAGAAAGGTTTGGAGGAGGATCAAGAGGTCTACAGCATGGGGGGTCCAAAGCCACGGGCCTAAATTTAGACCCACTTTGTTCTCGCATGCTGATGACAGAAAGCTTGGCTCTTGGGGGCTGTCTGTGGTCCAGTGCACCAAAAAAGGCTGCTGTTGTTCTGCCTGGCCATCAAAAGCACAGAGGCCTCCCCCTACCCCAAAAAAAGATATAAATGAAAGCTTTCATGCAATATTCTGTTTTAGTGGGTCATACTGTTGTGTACGGTTCTCCGAGGACCCATAAAATGAGTAATTCACAGACAATATCTCATCCGTGTTCTTTTTTGCCACAGACTACAGTGGCATAAATCTAAGTGATTTGTAGGCGGTGCTTAGACTGTGTTCAAAGGCAGCAGAACATGTGTTCCTCAAATCTGGGCAAGTGGGCTTGGAAAAAAGAAAGTCGGTTCTTACAAAGTCAGAAGAAGAAAAAAAAAACAAAGTGGTGAAGACATGAAAAGAAGAAACGGCAGGAAAATAAGACGGCCAAAGTAACATAAACTATAAGTAATCGTGTGCGGTTACAGACTCTCCTTGGTGAGCAACAGATCTTTGTAAAATTATCTATACCCCTTAGACTTTGACACATTCTGCTTCGCCACATACTCAATCTCCTTAATTTTACCATCCCTGGTTGCATCACTCAACGGAACAGCTTAATAAAGACCTAAGGACACACCAGAGAAGTAACAGTTGTGGATAACTTTAAAGTTGGATTAGGTTAGAAAACCATATCTAGCTCTAAACATCTCATTGTTTAAGCCATAATCCAAAAGCCCTCACAACTTCACTTCCCAATCTATAAACACATCATTAATTTGGTGGCTATAGTAAGTGCCAAGAATAAAACCATCAATGTGAGAAAGCCATAAGAAAAGCGAATAAGGCATAAAGAGAATGTAACAAACATGTGGAAGACATTCTGGTCAAATGAGACCAAGATTTAAGTCTTACCTCACCCTAAACACATAATGGCCTTAGAGAAGCACGGCAGTGAGAGAATCATGCTGGTTGGACCCGTTATTCACAGTTGGAAAGAAGATAGATTCCCATCATTTTTTTTTAGCTTTTTTTTCTGATGGAAACTTTATGAAATAATAATTATGTAGGTTATTCAGAAAAAACTACAAACTAATACAATATGGACTTACGTGTTTGAGTATTAACGACAGGAGACATAATTGATCTCAGATATAAGGAAAGTCAAATTAAACCTATTTGCAGAAAAACATAAACCTTTAAATAAATATTCACCTGGGTGTAAAGAAATGGGTTTCCCCAGTTATGTAACAAGCTGTAAAAAAATAATTATTCTCTATGACTTAACATTTTATAATGTACCAAATTGGAAAGACATTTAGTCTAAAGACTGAAATAAAGTTAAATAAAAAGATGGCTGGCTAACAATGGGACAATCCTGTAAGAAAACCTCTGAGGCTGCATAGATACAATTAGATTGTGTTGATCAAAGCATAATGATGATGACAGGGCTGGAAAGTGATATTCACTAATGCTCTCAAATCAGTCTTATTAATCTTGATATATTTTGCAAAAAAGCAAAACAAACAAACAAAAAAAGGAATAAAAAATAATATATGGGAATAATGTGAATCACTGGTAGAGACATAAATAGATATTATTGTATTTAAATGTGGATTTGTGCTAAACTTTTCTGATTTTTTATTCTAGTTAATTTCAAACTCCTTTATAATTTTCCTTTAACTTTCCTATGACGTGTAATTTTGGTCTGTCACACAAAATCCAAGTGAGATATGTGAATATATTGAGAAAGTTGAGAAAACGAAAAACAATCTGAGGGGTATAAATAATTTTGCACCTTTCCCTCTATGTGATGCATCTGCACAAAAGCAAAATATACATGGAAACATTTGGTGATGCAAAACATCACCAAATGTACAGTACAAACCTAAGCTTCCAACACACCGTTTTTAGTCATGCACATAAGCAGGACAGAAGGAAGTAACAACAGAAAAAAAAAAAAAACATCAACAAAAAAACAAATGAGTCACTGAAAACCAGCTGGGATGCACAGTGTCACATCCTGAGAAAGAGAGAGAGAAAGATTCCCTCCTCTCATTAAAGCACAGATGGATGCCTCAATCTGTTATATGCCGGTGTGCCAAATAGACAAATGGCCAACAAAAATTATTGCACTTTACAAGAGGAGGGCCTTAATCTTGAATCGGTAAATACCAATTACTTTCGCGAATATCTAAAATATAATAGAGTAAAAGAAGGCTCAGAGAATTTGCCACTATTGAAATTTAATAAAAATCATTGGGCGACCTCTAGTGGCCATATAGGAAAACTTACGGTAAATTTGGGCTTATATTGGAACATACCACTGTGCAAAAACAAAGGGTAAATAGGTCAAATTATAAGTCTGAAACAGTGCGTTTTTTCCCAAACGTTTAATTAATAACAAAGGCATAAATTTGTATAAATATAATCTACTTTTGCTAATATAAAATTAGAAATGGGCTGATTTAATACAGCCGCATTTAAAAACATAGGGACTTGTGCATGACCGGTACAGGAAGTGGTCACATCGAGAGGCGCGTTTTCTAAGCTCGTGTTGTCAGGCAAAAAAAAGAAAAAAAAAAAAAAAAAAAAGAACAGAACAGGAAAAGAAAAAGGAAAAGCCACGCGACGTGTAATGAAACAACATGGCTACTAAAAAGAAGCGGACTCCAAATTCACAGAATGACAGCTGGGTTGTCATCGCCGCAGGTAGATTTAAGGCTATGGGAAATAACTAAGCTAATCATGCTAACTGGCTACAAAAAACATAGTTATTAAACCTTAATAAATACTGCGCCTGTTGCATAATTTGTTTTATCTACAGGCGCTTTTAGGCTAGTTTTAATACATGTTAGATACATGTTACGGTAGCTTAAATAAACTAGATAAATATCCGGTTACTTTTAGCTAACGGTCCATCCATCCATCCATCCATCCACCCGCCCACTTATAATATAATCCCTATTGATTATACAGGGACCTTATGCTCTTTGTTAGTTATTAATTTATTGTGATGGTGTCTTCATTTTTTATCCACAGATTCCGTAATCAACACACAGAAGCACAACAGTGATCCAGATTTTGTCAGGCTGAGGAATCCATCTACAGGTTCTAATATCTTTATTGTTATTTGTATTTGTTCCTGATTTTAATAATCTGATGATTCTGATGATCAATCATTATAGTTCTAAAGAGTGAATATAAGTATGACATCAAAAGGTCCCATTTAAGCAATATTTACTTTCTCTGTGCTTTTTAAGAATTGCATCAATCCTTGATATAAATTCATTCAATATTGTAAAAAGAATATCTCGCTCTTCTAATTTTAGAAAGCAAATCTTTCAGTATATTTATTTGTACATTTTTAATCCTGTCAGATTAAAAGCACCCCATTTATCAAACGAACTGCAGGATTGTGACACACAGATGTTAGGTTATAAATAAACTAAACCCCCAGAATTGGGTAAAAGTGGAATTTGCAGGTTGAACAAAAAAATAAATATAGTTGTAATAAAATAACCAATAAAAGCCTCATTACTTATTTTTATTATTATAATTATAATTTTTTTTTGGTCACTTAACTTGTCAATGTCAAATTTATTTATATAGAACGTTAAAAACAGGTATAAAACTGCACCAAAGTGCTTTGCAGGAAAGACAACAACACCAATTAACAAAACAGAATGTGAAACACTGCTTCAATTAAAAGCCGAAGAATAAAAATAAGTTTTAAGAAGCGATTTAAAATGATCCAGGCTGTGGGCAGATTTAATTTGAAGAGGTAAATGGTTCCACAGAATTGGACCAACAACAGAGAAAGCCCGATCTCCTTCCTCTTAAGTCGAGTTTGAGGAACTGTCAGTAACAGTTAATTATTTGAACGTAGAATTCTTGACACTGACTGTAATTTTAAAAGGTCTCTAAGATAAGGAGGAGCTAATCCATTTAAGACTTTACAAGTTAATAAAATAATCTTAAAATCTATTCGGTAAAAGACAGGCAGCCAATATAAAGAGGCCAGTATAGGCCTTATATGGTCACGCTTCCTGGTTCCAGTACGAAGCCGAGCCGCTGCGTTCTGGATCAATTGAAGTCGCTGCATCTGTGATTTATCCATGCCTCTATATAATGAATTGCAGTAATCCAACCGGGATGTAATGAAAGCATGGATAAATCATTCAAAGTCCTTAAAACAAAAATAGGATTTCATTTTTGCTCAAATCCACAGGTGATAAAAGTTTATGGAAGTTTGATTTCTGGGCATGGTGAACACTTTCTGTGGGGATCCGCATTATTACATCAGAAAGACGTAGTTGTGTCTCATTTTTAGCTTACCTTAAGAGGCCACTGGCTATTTAATTCAAAAAGTCTTGATACTTGTTATAATAAAAGTTCCAGTGGACTGATCCTTATGATTAACAGTGATCTTGAGGTGTTTTCACACATATTATGTCCAGTGTCTCGGTGAGTTAATGGTGCTGCACAGGACAGGAGGAGGACACAGGTGGTGAAGACAGCACAAAGGATTGTGGGATGCTGCCTGCAATATCTGGACACATTTTATGCTCCAAGAGTCTAGAAAATGTCCAGACTCATTGCCTGAATGAGCTTTATCTTATGCAAATACATCATGCTACATTTTTTTTCTAGCTGCTATAAGTTTATGTAGTTTACTTTCTCACATATATTATATTTTTTATGTTTTTTCTTTTAAGAATGCTTATTCCTTCTCCAAAGTGTTTTTATTTTCCCTCTTTAATATATGTGCACTCTGAGTTAAATGTCTCGACAAAAAGAATCCTTATGGATCAATAATATAGAGTTAAGATTCCGGATTCGTCCTTTTTTTTTTTATGCTGTTCATCCTGGAATGTTAAATCTGTGTGCAATCAGACCATCGCTCATGCTTCTAGTTAAAGTTCTACTAATAGTTTTTAAGCACTCAATATTGATGTTTGTGAAGGTAGAACAAAAAGCACTTTTCCAGACATTTCTTTTTATTAGTGATTAAAATTGCTGTGGCATATTCATTTGACCCGCATTACACCCTTTAAATCTCAACATTATTCGCTAATGATTCAGCCTTCCATAAAAGCAAAGGTTTAAAAAAAGGGATCAGATAAACTCTGCAAAGAAAAATAAAAACGTGTCAAGTTGCAGCCTGTTTCCCCAGAGCTTGGGTTGGACTCTTTCTAAATTTGTTTCCTGCTGTTGCAGAAGTGAAATTAACACTGTTCCTATTTTTTTTTCTGCCTCTCTTGCAGGCGAGGCTTCTCTGTATATGTTTGGTAGTGGTGATGTACAGCTGTATGAGGTCAAAGCGTTTGAGGAAGACTTCCACTCCTGGTTTGTTGGACAGACTGTGCAGCGAGGTGGGTCTCATCTTCAATCAGAAAGTTGGAGCTTCTTCATGTTGTTTGTTTCCCCATCAGCATAACTGCAAACGGCTAAACTACATAAAAGATTAACTGAAAAAATTCAAATCATCCATTTCTGAAGTGACTTGGCTCAAAAACACAGATAGAAACCTTAAAGTGTTTTTATGAATTTAGAATAATATACAAAAAAAATCTAAATATCAGATAAAGAGAACTTCACTTCAGTTTTTCATTTTATGATTTTATGCTTTTATGCTTTTGGAAGCCAAAAGATTTTTCAGCAATCCGGCACTATGAGAAAAAATGTTACCCTTGTTGTTTAAGGTATTGTGGAGGATTTTTGCAAATTATTTAAAAGATAATTAAATGCGTGGAGAGCTCTCTGCGCAAAGCATTCTGGGAAATATCTGCCTCTTCGGAGGCTTTTCTTTTCTTCTCATTCACTTCGTAGACACTTTTCAAATAACCGTGGTGAGAAAGGTGAGCTTGGTGGCTCACCACACATATACGCCTAAAAGTGCGCATGCGCACAAAAAGATAGCTAACAGGACGAGCACGTAGGACGGCCTTACATAAACATATCACCAGAATTATTGACCATTATAGAACACCTCTTATTTAGATGATCCACCTGAAAATAAATGATTGTCTTCTCTATCTTTAAGTAATTAACTGTTATTATTAATTCAATTGTTTTTGTTTAATTGTAAAAGCCGCAACTTGAGTAAGTATTACCAGACCTGTACCATCAACAAGTCACCTGAAGAGAATCTGTTTGAAAAAAGGAAGTTGGCTGAACAATAAAAACAAAAACCGTCATCATGTTCTTTCCTGATGAAATTCAAGAACCGATGACATAGTCTTCCATGCCTTTGTTTTTTTGAAAAGGGTTACGGTGCCTTTCCTGATGATTCAAACTCCAGGGATCCAGAGTGAGAGCTATTATCCAAGAATGGAGAAACAAAACCATACTTTGAGCTGTGGGACTAAAGTGGATCTTTCTGAAAGTTGTTCTTAGAGATATTATAAAAATAAAATAGATTTTTTCAAAAATTACCTTCAAGCACAGTGGTGGTGGGGTGGTGGTCTGAGGTCTTGTTTTGTTACCTGGATACCTTTCTGTAAATAATGGCCCATCCATTCATTTTTGTCCTTAGTTACCATAAAGTTTCCCTCTGAGTGGAAGCATAAATAAGTGGCCTAGCCAAAGGCTGGATTTAAAGCCAAACAAGTTGCTGCAACATGTTTGTAGGCCGGTCTTTAATGCAAAAATACTCAGACAATGTGGAGGATTTAAACATTTCTGCAAGAAAGAGTCCGGCAGAATTGCTCCCCAGCGATTAAAGAGACTGCAGTTAAAAAAGATCAGTTTTGGCTAAAGCTTGGTTTAAGTTTTTGCCACCATATTGGACACTCATCAGTTGTTAAGTTTAGGACACTTTTTTCCTTCAGAGACAAGTTGGTCATGATTGCTTTGTTTAAATAAATATAATCGTCTAAAAAAAACAAAAGAACTGCTGAAGTTAATTTAATTAAAATAGATTAATTTAGTCATGATAGAAATTCAGCAGGACAGAAAACGGGTAAAGTTTTGATCTTCATTGAGCCTTGCAAAAACGAGTAGAGACAGTGCACTTTATCAATCTCCTCGGAAAAAAAATATCTGGTCTACTAAATCTGGTTCCTCCAGAAGGAGCCAGATTTAGTAACATAGAGATCCTCTTTGAGCCCCACAAACAAAATAATGAGGGGCAGACAGAGCAGGTAAGAACAGTGAATCTCTCTCACCTCTTTATGGAAAAAAAGAAAGGAAAACTTCCCAGATCTCTCTGAGAATCACCTCTCACTGCCTCAGTCAGCATATAAACCATCCCACAGCGTTTATTGATGTGTTTTTCTTTTCATTAGACGTAGATCTCATTATATTTTTTAATATAAGCATATGAACATATTTCTATCTGTTCTAGTTTGAGATGCTGCACAGACTCATTAAGTGGGGCTTTGCTTTAAAGAATGAGCCTGTGCTTTTTTAAATTTGTATATATTTTTTTTTTTTATAACTTCATAATCTGTGTAAGTCAAAGGTGGGAAATAGTTTTAATTTTTGTAAAGCACAGAGACAGAAGTGAAAAAAATCTGCACACTCAGAGCCTCTATATGCTGTCAGTGTGACGTAGAAGAAAATCAGATCGGAGATTTAAAAGTCGTACGCAACTGGTGTGTTCAGGCCTTAATATTATTTTTGTTTGAAGATCATTTGAAGGCCAAAACAGATTAAATCTGTTTGGAGAAAAAAAAAACATGTTTTTAAGCATATTTTGTTTACTTTGTAGATTTGATTGTTTTAAAGTTCAAAGCTATTCCCTCTTTATTTTTATTAAGGTATATAGCGTGTTTTTGTTGTTTTGTCTGTCTGGTGGTTGTAAATTCTTGTGTGTAACTAATAATAGCATGCATTGTGTATTTTTCAATCAGATGGAAAACTCCTCTTTGTAACACCGATGGATCCCCTCTATCTGATTTTACCATATATGATTCATTCTAGCAGAGAGGTAAGAACTAAAACTCTGACTTTTCTCAGAGATTTTACCAGCTCCACCAAGATGATTCATTGTTTTAAATATAATTACATTATTAGATGTTATTTACATCATTTGTCCCTCTACTTTGCTTCATATTTCATGAGTTTTGAATGTGTGATAATAACTGCAAATGAAAATAACACGTACTTTCGGTGTGCTTTCTTGGTGCTGCTGCTCTTGCCTTGAATCATTGTGCGCAAACCAACCGAAATAAATTTGGTCTGTTGGAAAATCTCAACTAAAAATGGACTAAAGGATGTTTCTGTTCTTTTTTTATTTCTGTTTTCTGCCACTCAGGGGAAATTTCAGCCTGTGAATCAAGTTGTTAAGGATGAGGATTTTCCAGAGAGCTCCAGGCTGCTCCGTTGCTCATGTTCCCTGAGTGCGTTGCATAATATTGCAGATGAAAAAGGTAAAGTTCCTTTGAGTAAATCAATTTGCTCATTTGGTTCTTTTTTTTTTTATTTTCTTTTTTTTTTTTAGAACAAATTGCCCTGTAGCAAATAGCACTGCATGATTTTTCATTTTGAGATGCTTGCTTTTCATCAATATTATTGTCCTTTTAAGTAATTGCTGTTATTTTAAATATGCCTTGTTAATGCATGTTTTTTTTTTGTTTGTTTTTTTTGCAGAGGTTGGTAGCCAAAAGTTTCATCGCTACAGTCAGGAACGAACCCTGAACTGGTTAAAAAAGAAGGTAAATAAGATGCAGGATAAGTATGATGAGAGATGGACCAAAACAAGTGGAAAGGTGATAACACTTCATATTTCTGCTTTAGGTAGAGAAAACAGTTGTTGCCCTGAAGAAGAAAAATTTCTGCGTGGGAGAAGGAGTGAAATCAACGACGTATGTCCGAGTCAAGACCGAGTCAGACAACCAGGATGGTAAACCTGCATTTAAATTTTTTTTTTTTTTTACATACTATGGACCCCTTTAATTTTGGCTTATTTTGCAACATTGCACCACAATCCCAAAAGTGCATAGATGTAAAGCGGAAGTAGAAAGAAGTTGGCCATGAAATTCTAGTCTTCTAAGACAATACTGTGTGAGGCCACCTTTGACTCTTAAGTTTTATATTTTTTGGGATGTCTCTTCTGGCTTTGATTGTATAGAGACCTAAATGCCATAAATTTCCAAGTGTTTGTGTAGATCTTAAATTGGACTTATATCAGGTCTGTACTGATCCTTAATATCCCATTGCAGTATTCTGTATTACATGTTATTCTACTGCAAGGACTTAAATCCCTAGTTTAAAGTGTTTTGTAGTCTCTAACATGTTTGCTTCCAGGATTGTCCCCTTTTTAGCTCCATCCACTTTCCCATCAACTCATACCAGCTACCCTGTCCCTGCTGAAGGATAAAGGGCAGATTAGACTTCTGCAACAGCACACATCAAATGTTGCTTGGGTCTGGTCGTGAACCAGTTTTGCTGGCATGCTTCTGCACCGCCGGTCTGGAATTTATAGTGACGCACAGTTTCCTGTCAAAGCTCAAGGGGAGCCTATTCGAGAACTTGTGAGAACTTCAGCGGATGGTCACAAGAACTTCGTCAGCGCCGGCGGGGGTGTTAATATTCCAAAACAACAATGGCGCGTCTGCAAGATATCAGGGTCACGGAGATGGATCTAGAGTTGCTAGATATCGAAGAGGAA